>NW_025810227.1:0-1702 GCF_022045245.1 Lucilia cuprina
TGTCTGTCTGTCTGTCTGTCTGTCTTTTTTTCGAATTTGATTTTGTACTAAATTTCAAGTTTTGTACTAAAATTCTAAATTTCTACTAAATTGAATTGTATAATAAATTTAATTAAAATACATAATCCCATAAGCCTACTGTTTCTAACTATAGTTTCTTAATCTTCAACATCTGTTACTAGTGAATTACTTTAGTTAATTACTACATCTAGAGTTAATTAAAATATAAATATATATATTTAAAATGTTTGTCTGACACAAGAAGTCTTTTAAAATAATTACTATTATTATTAACGGTCTTTTTATATTCATACTAACTAAGCGAAATACATAAAAGTGAATTTCCGCTTTGAATTTTTCATCAGGCATTTAAACTTTAAACATTTTATGAACTTTTCCCCTTCTTCTCCTTGTTTATTATAAACGATAAGAAGAGAAGACTAAATAGCTTGCTGACATTAAAAATATTAAATGTAAATTTTATAATCATCAACAGTTTGTGTTGATGACATAAGGAATTGTTAGGACCAAACACTGTGGCACCTTGGTCATGTTATGATGTTGTTGTTGTTGTTAAGCCTGCTTCATTCGGAAGAAGTTGTGTTATAAATTGTGAAAAAAAGTTAAAAAAAGAACACATTTTTTAAAAACAGGTATGGAAAATTTAATAAATTTATTATCTAAGAGATAAAGTGTGCTAAAGGAAAGTGTTTTTATGGATTTCGTGAAATATAATCAGTTAAAGTTTATTTATTTATTTATTATAACATTTAGATTTTCAAAAATTTAATTTCCCATCCCTGACACAAGCACAACGAAAAGCATGTTTCTTTTTCTAAAAGTCAAATAAGAAAAATACCGCTAAACATCAACAACAGCAATGTGGTAGATGTTGATAACAAAATACTGACACTTGACAAAGATTAAAGAGTGTTAAAAACAAACCTGGACAAAAAATACAGACGAGACAAAAGAGTATGAAATACCAAATGGAAAAAAATCTTAAAAGAGGTGTAGAAAAGACCAGCAGTTTTATAACAGACAATAAAAACCTGCGAGGTGAGAATGAAAGACAAACAGATAGACAGAAAGAAAAACTCACACAATAGTTCTGACATTTACATTTGGAATAAAATTTAACAAGTAATATCCTTTACATCCGAATCGTATATACCTACAAACAGCTAATATGCCAGAACATTAGGGTTACCAGAGTAGGGGGGGGGGGCTTAATGAGGTTTTGGGTACATTATGGACCAAGATCATCTAAATTAAAAAGAGGGAATTAGATAATACTAATATGCCATTAATTAGTTAATACTTAAATGTCTAGAATAGGGACTTAATGAGATTTTGGTACCATTAGGAACTATTTGTGCCAACTTTGAACCGATCATATTTTCTACAGTGGAGTTTAAACACCTATTGCTACATAATTAACGAATGTATGGCTGTAAGAGTCTTCTGAGGCTTAATTTATATGGGATCTAAGTATGTGAAATCGTAGACCGATTTATGTGTTACTCACGACCACATTTTCGGTAGGTTAGTGTTGTGGACTTGTTAACCGGAAACGGTGGGTTCGATTGAAGCATTTCTTAAAGATGCGAAGATTTGATGTATTTATAAACAACAACGTTCAGAACTAACTAATTAATTAACTAACTAACTAACTAACTAACTAACTAACTAACTAACTAAC
>NW_025810228.1:0-1263 GCF_022045245.1 Lucilia cuprina
CTAGACTATAGACTAGACTATAGACTAGACTATAGACTAGACTATAGACTAGACTATAGACTAGACTATATACTAGACTATAGACTAGACTATAGAATACACTATAGAATACACTATAGACTAAACTATAGACTAGACAATAGAATAGACTATAGACTAGACTATAGACTAGACTATAGACTAGTCTATTGACTTGACTATAGACTAGACTATAGACTAGATTACAGACTATGCCGTTAATTTGACTAGAGACTAGACTATAGACTAGACTCTATACTAGACTATAGACTAGACTGTAGGCTGGACTTTTACTAGATTATGGAAATGACTATAGACAAATCTATAGAGAGTATACCTTTTAAAAAAAACACAAACGGATTCTTTTCATTCAATAAATATTTTCAATTGAATTTATTTTTTATATATAACAATTTTTTCCATCCAACTAAACTCCAACAGTCATTATAAAAACTAAATCATATCCATTGTATTTTATCAACTACGTCAATCCAACTTACCAGACACCGGTAGCGGTGTAGGTCAAAGGTGAAGAAGCAGCATAAGTTGTTACAGGGGCAGCATAAGAGTGTAAAACAGGAGCGGCAGCAGCATAAGTGTGAACAACAGGAGTAGCTACAGACTGCACTAGGGGAGTAGCAGCTACGGTACTATGTACTAGGGGAGCACTTTCAACAGTTTTCACAACAGTAGGGGCAACAGCATAACTTTCTACTACGGGTGTAGCCAAAGTTTTTGTTGTATATTCAGTAGTTTTAACGGCAGGGGCCACAACATCTTCAACTGTGTGGGCAGTGCTGTGAACAACAGCATTGCTGTGATGAGAGATGGCAGACGGAACACTTTTCACTACATTACCGACATGAGCATAACCGGTTTCTTGTACGGTAACAGTATCAGCAGGAGCTGAGTAGACAACGGGTGATTCGACGAGACTGGGACGAGCAGCAGCTACGGCGAGGAGAGCAAACAATACCACCTAGAAAGAGAAGGAGGAAAGGAAATTTTGATTAAAATCGGTAAAATTTACAAAAAAAAAAGCCGTGAATTTTTATTTTATTATTTTATAAACAATTACATTATAGAGTTTCAAAAAAAAAAAATATTAAAATTGATTCGCAAAATAATTTTTATTTATTTGGAACTGAACTAGAACTGAACTAGAACTGAACTAGAACTGAACTAGAACTGAACTAGAACTGAACTAGAACTGAACTAGAACTGAACTAGAACTGAACTAGAACT
>NW_025810229.1:0-2104 GCF_022045245.1 Lucilia cuprina
TATTAAGTATGTAAAGCCCGGATTAGTCCAGAATACATAAAAGGGACTTTTTTGTACTTTTTCTACAAAATGTACTTTTTGAATTTTCTATAATATTGAACCTAGAAGCATGAAATTTAGAATGTAGGACCTTGACTAGGTAAGACCCTATATTTACTTTTTCATTCTACGAAAGGTACTTTTTGAATTTTCTTTAATATTGAACTTAGGAACATGAAATTAAGTATGTAGAGCCAGGATTAGGCTAGAACACTTTAAAGGGGACTTTTTGGTACTTTTTCGTTCTACAAAACGTACTTTTTTGAATTTTCTATAATATTGAACCTAGAAACATTAAATTTAGAATGTAGGATCTTGACTAGGTAAGAACCTATAAAAAGAAACTTTTTGTTACTTTTACGTTCTACAAAAGGTACTTTTTTGAATTTTCTATAATATTGAACCTAGAAACATGAAATTTAGAATGTAGGACTTTGACTAGGTAAGAACCTATAAAAAGGGACTTTTTGGTACTTTTTCGTTCTACAAAAGGTACTTTTTGAATTTTCTTTAATATTGAACACAGAAACATAACATTTATAATGTAGAAACCTATAAAAAGGTTATTTTTCGTTTTACAAAAGGTACTTTTTGAATTTTCTATAATATTGAACCTAGAAACATAAAATTTAGAATATAGGACCTTAACTAGGTAAGACCCTATAAAAAGGGAGTTTTTGGTACTTTTTCCTTCTACAAAAGGTACTTTTTGAATTTTCTATAATATTAAACTTAGGAACATGAAATTAAGTATGTGGAGCCAGGATTAGGCTAGAACACATAAAAGGGGACTTTTTGGTACTTTTTCGTTCTACAAAATGTACTTTTTTGAATTTTCTATAATATTGAACCTAGAAACATGAAATTTAGAATGTAGGACCTTGACTAAGTAAGAACCTATAAAAAGTGATTTTTGGTACTTTTTCGTTCTACAAATGGTACTTTTTGAATTTTTCTTAAAATTGAACCTAGAAACATAACATTTAGAATGTAGGTAGGTAAGAACCTATAAAAAGGGACTTTTTGGTACTTTTTCGTTTTACAAAAGGTACTTTTTGATTTTCTATAATATTGAACCTAGAAACATAACATTTATAATGTAGGACCTTGACTAGGTAAGAGCCTATAAAAAGGTACTTTTGGTACTTTTTCGTTCTACAAAAGGTACTTTTTGAATTTTCTATAATATTGAACCTAGAAACGTGAAATTTAGAATGTAGGATTTTGACTAGGTAAGAACCTATAAAATGGAACTTTTTGGTACTTTTTCGTTCTACAAAAGGTACTTTTTTGAATTTTCTATAATATTGAACATAGAAACATGAAATTTAGAATGTAGGACTTTGACTAGGTAAGAATATTTAAAAAGGAACTTTTTGGTACTTTTTGTTCTACAAAAGGTACTTTTTGAATTTTCTTTAATATTGAACCTAGAAACATAACATTTATATTGCAGGACCTTGACAAGGTAAGAACATATAAAAAGGTTATTTTTCGTTCTACAAAAGGTACTTTTTGAATTTTATATAATATTGAACCTAGAAACATGAAATTAGCATGTAGGGCCTTTACTGGGTTAGAACCTATAAAGGGGGACTTTTTGGTACTTTTTCGTTCTACAAAAGTCAATTTTTGAATTTTCTATAATATTGAACCTAGAAACATGATATTAAATATGTAGAGTCCAGAATACATAAAAGGGGACTTTTTTGTACTTTTTCGTTCTACAAAAGGTACTTTTTGAATTTTCTATAATATTGAACGTAGAAACATGAAATTTAGAATGTAGGATCTTGACTAGGTAAGAACCTAAAAAAAGGGACTTTTTGGTACTTTTTCGTTTTACAAAATGTACTTTTTTGAATTTTCTAAGCCGTCTGTCCATCTGTCTGTTGAAATCAGTTTTTTGAGGTCCCCAGATATCGGCGAGATCCGAATCTTCAATAATTCAGGAAGACATGCTTTCGAGAAGATCGCTATTTAAAATCAGCAAAATCAGTCTATAAATAACGAAGATATGAGTAAAAATCCGAGACAACCTCTGAAAATTTTATCAAAAAAAAAA
>NW_025810230.1:0-1256 GCF_022045245.1 Lucilia cuprina
TGTTCTAGTTCTGTTCTAGTTCTGTTCTAGTTCTGTTCTAGTTCTGTTCTAGTTCTGTTCTAGTTCTGTTCTAGTTCTGTTCTAGTTCTGTTCTAGTTCTGTTCTAGTTGTGTTCTAGTTCTGTTCTAGTTCTGTTCTAGTTCTGTTCTAGTTATGTTCTAGTTCTGTTCTAATTCTATTCTGGTTCTGTTCTATTTCTGTTCTAGTTTAGTTTTACATCTGTTCTAGTTCAGTTTAAGTTCAATTCTTGCGAAATTCTAGTTCAGTTTTCTGTAACATTCAATTCCTGTTAAGGTTTTAACTGATTATTTCTTAAACTCTTAAACTTTTAACTTACACTATCCCTTTAACAACCTCATTCTTATCTCGTCTCTCCACTTAAGTACACTATTAGCGAAATAACTTAATCTCTAAACTAATACTCAATAACAAGAACAATGACAGCCCATTAAAAGGTAATGACATTTATAACACATTCAAATGCACTTTCCTCTTCGTCAAAACTAAACAATCTCACTCTCGTTCTCTCCTGCAACGTCAGACAGACTATTTAACCCCATCGACAATTATAGTGTAAACATGATTGCGGTTTATTGTAGTCTTTACATACTACATATGAAAACTACAATTTACAACGTCCTGCCTACAGGTGCAACGGCTTAAATGTATGTGTGTGTGTTTGTTCTCGAGTACTTACAAGTACCTATGTAAATACAAACTATATACTAGTAAGTAACTAACATAAGTACGTAAGCTTTATACTATATAATATGTTGCAAGCAACATAACAAATTTACTTTAACTAGCATACTTTTTTGTTATGTTGTTACCTATGGTCTAATAAAGGGGGAAAAATTATAGTACTGCTACTACTTAGTAACTGCGACATACTTAAGTGGCACTTAAAATATAAACAAAAACTTAACTAAACATTAAATATAAGTAAAATATAAAATTTATATAGACACCAACGGTAAATACTTTTGAAATACCTACATGCAACAATAACGATACATAAGTGTAAAGGAACGATGTTTGTAAAAAACATATTCTAAGATAAAAAACAGTAAAAGTGCTAAATATAGCACCAGTATTTCTTCTGGCCATAATCATTTTCAATGGACTAGAACTAAAGTGAACTAAAACAAAACTGAACTAGAACTTAACTAGGACTGAACTAGAACTGAACTAGAACTGAACTAGAACTGAACTAGAACTGAACTAGAACTGAACTAGAACTGAACTAGAACTGAACT
>NW_025810231.1:0-1560 GCF_022045245.1 Lucilia cuprina
ATAGTCTAGTATATAGTCTAGTCTATAGTCTAGTCTATAGTCTAGTCTATAGTCTAGTCTATAGTTTAGTCTATAGTTTAGTCTATAGTCTAGTCTATAGTCTAGTCTGTAGCCTACAGTTTATTCTACAGTCTACAGTTCAGTTCAAAGTCCAATTTATACATTAAACGATACATTAACTCCCTGTCAAACTGCTGGCTTGTTTTTGGTGTTTTCGTCACTGTTTTGGGTGTAGAGTCGTGATGGTCTTCGTTTTCGTTCTAGCATTTTTGGTGTACATACATATAGTGAAACAGGAAGTGATGTATCGTTAAAATTCAAAAGATGAACGTTACAAAATGAACAAACAATACAGACAAATCATATGTATGCATGAGTATGTGTATGTATATATATGTTAAACAGTTCGCATAAATGTATGCGTATGATGTATGAGAATGCTTTGAAATATCTGCTGTGTTGGCATGATTAAGAATATCAAATTTTGTAAATACACACATGGGCTAAGAAATAGGTGTTAACAAGTCAATAGAAGTTTTTGAAATAAAGTAATTAAATAATGTGTATATTTCATGTTTAATTTTTGTTTAGAAATTTATGTAAATTTTAATAATTCTTTAATTGAAAACTTGAATTGAGTACATGCCTATTGTAAAATCCACAACTGTTTTCATATGCACATACATACCCGTATAGTACTTTTGCAATAAAGATTAAAGAAATATAACTTACAAATTTACACTCAATTCTAACTATTCTGAGCACTTAAATGCAAATGCACCTTAAAGACATTTAATTAAAAGACACATTTTTACACTAAATTTGTTAACAAGCACCAACTAAGCTATAATCTCAGTAATTAAACAATATTTAGATTTTCCTCTTTTGTTAACAGCGGCACAAGTGTTTTGTTTACTCATAGTTTAATGATAAATTATGGCAGAAGAAAACTTTATCTATGCAAAATATGAAAGAAAAACCAAAAATGAAAAAGAAAACAAAAAGAAAAAACGAAAACAAGCAAGTGTTGAAAAGTAAGTTCATTTGGATGCTTGTTACTTGTCTTCCCTTTCACACGAAATATTTAAAATTCAATTATTTATACATTTTGCAAGGATGTAGCAAATTATGCATGTGTTTGTGTTTTAAAACTATTCTTAAATGTGCAAAAACTGTATTTGTCTTGAGGTTGTTTTTATTACAAGAAATATTGTTTAATACTTAATTTAAGTTGGTAAAATATTAGTTTATAAAAATAATGAACTGTTTTCATTTTTTATTTATTTAAAGCTTTATTTTCTCAATCAACTTATTTCATCGAAGGCTTATTATCTAGACTATAGACTAGACTATAGACAAGACTATAGACTAGACTATAGACTATACTATAGACTAGACTATAGACTAGACTATAGACAAGACTATAGACTAGACTATAGACTAGACTATAGGCTAGACTATAGACTAGACTATAGACTTTACTATAGACTAGACTATAGACTAGACTATAGACTAGACTATAGACTAGACTATAGACTAGACTATAGACTAGACTATAGA
>NW_025810232.1:0-1361 GCF_022045245.1 Lucilia cuprina
AAGATTTTATCAGAAGAGGATAAAAAATGTGAAGAGATCTATCGTTCTACTACCACAAGAAGTTCTGAGGGAAGATATATTGTTTGTTTGCCCTTTAAAGACACTTTTTCGTCACTTGGCCCAAATCGTCATATTGCTCTTAGCCAATTTTTCAGAAATGAAAAGGTTTTAATGCGAAATCCTGAGTTTAATGCTCAATATGATGAGGTCCTAAAAGAATACATAGCATTGGGACATATGGAGAAAATTAAAAATTCTGAAAGTAGCTCAAGTTATTATTTACCTCATCATGGAGTTTTTAAGCCTGACAGTACCACTACAAAGTTAAGAATTGTTTTTAACGCTTCAAGCGCTTCTTCTAATGGTAACAGTCTTAACGATTTACTGTTTGTAGGCCCTATATTGCAAGCTGATTTAGTAGTCCTAATTCTAAAATGGCGGTTTTTTCAGTTTGTCTTTAATGCAGATATATCGAAAATGTATCGACAAATTTTACTAAAAGCTGAACATAGACAGTACCAGAAGATAGTTTTTCGTAGTTCTAGGGAAAACCAAGTTGAAGATTTTCAATTAAACACCGTTACTTTTGGCGTTAACTGTGCCCCATTTTTGGCTCTTAGAACGCTTTTACAGTTAGCTGATGATGAAAAACGTTGTTTTCCACTAGGCTCTAGAATTCTTCGGGAGTCAATGTATGTTGATGATGCTCTAGTAGGAGCACATTCGATCGCTGATGCTTTGGAGGCACGAGACCAATTAATTGGTATATTGGATACAGCTGGGTTTGAGTTGCGAAAATGGGCCTCAAACTCTAAACAAATTTTAAAAAATTTGCCCCAAGAGCATCTTCTTAACTCTTCCTTTTTGTCGCTCGATGATAAGAGCAATGCTAAAACTCTTGGTGTCCGTTGGAATGCGGCAGAAGACTATTTTTACTTTACAACTGAGAAGATTAAGTTTAAAACTGCTTATACGAAACGAGAAGTACTCTCAATTATAGCAAGGCTATTTGATCCAGCAGGTTGGTTAGCCCCAGTGATTATAACCGCTAAAATTTTGATGCAGCAAATGTGGCTCGACAAAATAGACTGGGATGAATATATAAAACCTCTGGCTCTACAAAAATGGAAGACATTTATTTCTAATTATAATGATATCGATACAATTAAACTTAAACGTTGGGTTCAATATTCGTCTAGTTCTTATATTGAATTTCATGGCTTTTGTGACTCTTCTGAGTTAGCGTACGCTGCTATACGTATTGTAAATGGCGATAAAGTTCATGTAAATCTACTTATTGGCAAAACAAAAGTGGCTCCAGTTAAAAGGCCATCTTTGCCACGTTTAGAGTTATGTGGCGC
>NW_025810233.1:0-1087 GCF_022045245.1 Lucilia cuprina
TGAAGGATCGGTAGAATTGTTGTTCTATGTTTAAAAACGCTGTGATTTGAGGTTCCGTTGTGGTTGCAAATAACTTTGACAGTTTTGATGCCAGAACAATCGTTTATGCATCATTTTAAAACATTACAGTTGCACTTTGTTTTGGTGTTTAATTTGTGGCATAATGAATTTTTAAAAAAATTGGATAGATCGGTACATTTATTGGTACAGGTTTAGAAATGCGGTAATTTAAGGCTCCGATATGGTTGCAAATATATTTTATAGTGTTCATGGTATTGCAGTCGTTTATATATCTTTTTATTGCATTATAGTTGCCATTTGTTTTGGTATATAATTTATTGCATAATATATTTTTAGAAAATGGCCAATTGGATAGATCGGTAGAATTATTTTCACAGCTTTAAAAACGCAGTAATCTGAGGTTCCGATATGGTTGCAATTAACTTTGGCAGTTTTCGTGCTAGGACAGTCGTTTATACACCATTTTAAAGCATTAAAATTGCCATTTGTTTTGGTATATAATTTATTGCATAATTTTTTTTTAGAAAATGGCCAATTTGATAGATCGGTAGAATTATTTTCAAAGGTTTAAAAAGGCGGTAATTTGAGGTTCCGATATGGTTGTGAATAACTTTGACAGTTTTCATGCTATGATAGTCATTTATGCATTATTTTAAAGCATTATGATTGCACTTTAATTTGGTATATCACGCTATGACAGTCATTTAGGCATCATTTTAAAGCATTATGATTGCACTTTAATATGGTATGTCATTTGTAGCATAATGTGTATTTTTAGAAATTGGTCAATTCGATAGATCGGTAGAATTATTGTTCTATGTTTAATAAACGCAGTAATCTGAGGTTCCCATATGGTTGCAACTAACTTTGGCAGTTTTCGTGCTAGGACAAACGTTTATGCATCATTTTAAAGCATTAAAATTGCCATTTGTTTTGGTATATAATTTATTGCATAATGTATTTTTAGAAAATGGCCAGCTGGATAGATCGGTAGTATTATTTTCCCAGGTTTAAAAAGGCGGTAATTCGGGGTTCCGATATGGTTGTGAAAAACATTGACAGTTTT
>NW_025810234.1:0-2056 GCF_022045245.1 Lucilia cuprina
AGACTAGACTATAGACTAAACTATAGACTAGACTATAGACTAAACTATAGACTAGACTATAGACTAGACTATAGACTAGACTATAGACTAGACTATAGACTGGACTATAGACTATACTATAGACTGGACTATAGACTATACTATAGACTATACTATAAACTAGAATATAGACTAGACTATAGACTGTGGACTAGACTATAGACTACACTATAGACTAGACTATAGACGAGGCTATAGACTAGACTATAGACTTGACTATATACTAGAGTACATACTAGACTAGCGTATATAGTATGGTTTGTTGCATTTAGTTTGTGAGTATCCTTCCCCCCATTACTATTATTTGAACAACTATCAACATCACCATAGTGTACAATATGCACGTGATTGAACTTGTATTTGCAATTAGAAATTCAAATCACAGTTTGTGTATTTTTTCAAAAAATTACTTACACTGAAGAAGCAGCATTAAAAGCAACAACCACAGTCACAACAATAAACTGGCAAACAGATTAACACATTTGTCTAACTACTCGGTACTTTAGGCCATAAAAAATTGGTAGTCTTACTCACAGAAAAACGTTTGTTTATTTCAAGAGCTATGTCTGTCCATCCTACAGAGGTACGAACCTCTGTTTGTTTATTTTTGAAAGGTTTTTGTTTCTTCAACAATATTTAGGTGGTTTAAAGAGAAGCATACAACAAAACAATCATAACTGATTTGATATGTACGTAAGTACTTCTTCATATTTTTTCACTCACGCACCCAAAAAAAAAAAAAACACTGAAACCATTAAAATACAACAACTACAGCAAACTACAAAAAATATATAAGAATGACAATAATAAGCAAAGAAATGAAGACACCAACAAAAAAATTCATCAGTTATTTAAAATAGTTCCAATAGTACATTAAATACCATCACAAAGAAAGAAAAAACAAACAAATTGTTAAGCTTAAAAGAATAAGTGTAAAACAATAATTATTTTCAAAAAGACGTGCTTGGAGAGTCATCACTGTTTGTTAAAATCTTACATAAATACACAAATAAATTTTAAAATAATAAACTGGGAAGTTTTTTATGATTTCACAGAGTTTTTTGTGAAAAAAGTGAAAGAATTCTATACAAAACTGTTAAAAATAATAAAAAAAAAAAAACAAAAGACTTAAGCAACAAACTTTATAAACAAAATATTAACAAGAAATTTTTACATGCCAATAGCAGAAACCAAATCAAATGATTTAACAATAAACCAGAAAAAAATTTTCTATGCAAAAAAATGAATACACAATTGACCAAAACAAAAGACTTAAGACACAAACTTACATTCACCTGCAAGACAAATAGAAACAGCTCGTGTATAGGTACTTTTTTGGCAATTTGTTTCTTTTTTTAAATACAAACAAAAGTTTTAGTTTAGTGTTATACAGTTTTTTTAAGTAAAAATCTTAAGCTATAAGTTTCAAAAATATCTAAACGTCTTTCTCCACCCATTTCTTGTAAAGCAACTCTATTTTTGTCTTCAGAAATTTTTCACTTTATTGTAAAGTTTTTTTATTCTCTTGACTAGACTTTACCATTATTATTTATGCCCAACATTGACACTTGTTCATGACCTTATCACTGCTCATATTTGTCTTTAGGCCAAAATCGTAATTTAAGCTTTTACAACTTGTTGTTTTTTTATTTGTACTAGTTGTTTTAATCGTTGTTTTTCTCTTTTTCTGCAGTCGTATTTTTTATGGCCATAATATTTTTCTTGGATTATTGAACGTTCATGTTGTGTATAAATCGATTTATTTCAATTATAATTATAGGTTTTGTCATCATCATTTTGGAGGATTGAGTTTTAGTTTTTTTACTTACTACTCCTTTTTTCAACTTTAAAGTTTTGGGGGATGTTAAAATAGAAAATATTACTTTAATAATATTTTATTTTTGGTGGCTAGAGTTCTAGTTCAGTTCTAGTTCAGTTCTAGTTCAGTTCTAGTTCAGTTCTAGTTCAGTTCTAGTTCAGTTCTAGTTCAGTTCTAGTTCAGTTCTAGTTCAGTTCT
>NW_025810235.1:0-1864 GCF_022045245.1 Lucilia cuprina
ACTATAGACTAGACTATAGACTAGACTATAGACTAGACTATAGACTAGACTATAGACTAGACTATAGACTAGACTATAGACTAGACTATAGACTAGACTTTAGACTTGGCTATAAACTAGACTATAGACTAGACTATAGACCAGACTATAAACTGGACTATAGATTAGACTATAGACTACACTAGACTAAAGTCTAGACTATAGGCTAGACTTTAGGCTAGACTATAGGCTAGACTTTAGGCTAGACTATAGGCTAGACTATTGACTAGAATATTCACTAGACTATTGACTAGACTACAGACTAGATATTAGATTAGACTATTGACTAAAGTATATTTTGTATTCAACTCTTTGGCGGCTTCTATCAAAACAAGAAAAGTGAGTTGTATTTCAAACCCAAACATATATCAAATACTAAACTATACAACGCCTATTTGTTATGACCCCAATATAAACGAGTCATCCCCCTATAAATATACTCAGGTTTAAGAAATAAATGGTTAGAAAGTAAAATTTGCTATAAAAATAACTTTAAAAAAACTTTAACACTTAGAAATAAATTCAATTTTCTTAACATATACCACCAAATATGGATGTGCGAAAGTAAAAAAAAAAACTTAATAATATTGAAAAAAAAAAACAATTTTTTATATAAAAAACAGCCAAGAAAAGAAAAAAACTACAATACGCTAAAATACAAATAAGGCATAACGCCAAGTGATATGATTTTTACTTTCTCTGTTGAATTTTTTTCTATTTATTTATATTTGGAATTTCTGGTATTCAATGTGCAGTAGCAGCAAAAGAAGACATGTGTTTATTTTGTTGAAATGTTAAATATTTATTTAATGAAATTGAATCTAAAAACACTTTTTTGAAGAAAACCAGTTTATTATGTTATATTAATAATAATTAATTTGTTTTAAACATATTAAGATTTTTTTAAATAAAAAGTTATTTAAGTAATTGCCGCAATATGGTTAAATTTTTAACAATTTTATAATAACAATTTAATAAAAAAATCATTAATTTACTTTAAAAAACACCAGACATTGACAGCGGCGTGCATTCACTTTATTCTAATAACAGCAAATCAAAAGACTTGAGAAACAAACTTTCTTTTCATTAAAGAATGTTGGTGAGAGAAAAAGCGAGAGAGAGAGAGAGAGAGAGAGAGACTTAAAAACCCAGAGTATTAAGGGAAATCTTTATTAATTAAATTCTTTTTGTTGTTGTTGTTTATTTTTTAAAGGAAATTGTACAAAAAAATAGTCTCGATATAATGGTGGGAATCACAAATGAAAGCGAAATTCTATTATTTAATTCTTTGCTTATTATAAGCTAATGAAGAGAAACAAAAAAACAAGAAACAAAAAAAAAAAAAAAAACAGTAACAAAAAAAAAAAACGCTCAACAGTGAATAAACTCATAAATGTATAAATGACAGGTTTTATTTTTTTTACATTAAAATGTAAAAAACGACACCAAAACCATAAAAATTAATTAAATATTTTGGTTTAACTTAAAGAAATCATAATTTTTAACTTTATTAAAAAAAGTTTAACGCAAACTTTGTGTCATAATATATTAGACAATAAATCGAACTATAGGCCATTCTAAAGGGTATACCAAAATCTGCAGCGGACTGGACTGTATACAAAACTTGTCTAGTATTTAGTCCAGTACATTGTCTAGTCTATAGTCTAGTCTATAGTCTAGTCTATAGTCTAGTATTTAGCCCAGTCTATAGTCTAGCCTATAGTCTAGTCTATAGTCTAGTCTATAGTCTAGCCTATAGTCTAGTCTATAGTATAGTCTATAGTCTAGTCTATAGTCTAGTCTATAGTCTAGTCTATAGTCTAGT
>NW_025810236.1:0-1324 GCF_022045245.1 Lucilia cuprina
GTTCTAGTTCAGTTCTAGTTCAGTTCTAGTTCAGTTCTAGTTCAGTTCTAGTTCAGTTCTAGTTCAGTTCTAGTTCAGTTCTAGTTCAGTTTTAGTTCAGTTCTAATTTAGTTCTAGTTTAATTATGTTTTAAATAATTACTTTGAATTTTATAAAATAGAAAGAGTTCATTGGCTATTTTAATTCACTTAAAAGTGAATTAATTTCTATTAAATTTCACCTGTTATTAAATTATTTAACTTCTTTAACACTTTTTCTATCATAATTTTTCTAATTTAAAAAGTCAAAACTACCAACAAAGAAATTGAGTTTAATAAAAATCCAAGAAAAGAAAAACAAATAAAAAAACTTTGTCAAACTAAAAGCTTTCAGAGGACGTTACCGTAGCTATGCTCTCTTTATCAGAAACATACATACTCTTTTCCTAGTACTCTCTCTCTTTAAACACTGCATTACTTTTAAATAAATTTTTGGACAACATCCTCCTGCTCATACCCAACAACCTACCACAACAGTTTATTACTTGACTTCTTATCATACCACATACCGTTGAAACTTACTATAACCCTTATAAGTGGAAGAGTTTAAGTACGTGTGCGAGTGTGTGTTAGAAGTAGTAACAACTACTTGCACACAACGACACTTAATACCACGACAGTTAATCGTTAGACTTTGACAGCATAAAGTTGTAGGCGCAAGCAAAAAATTAAAAAAAAGTAAAACTAAAATTCGTTGCATGTAACGTGTTAGTGGTAGGCTGAAGATTGGACAAAGCAACTACAAATAATAAAAAAGGAAAATGTGCAAAAGAAATGTATAAAAAAGAACAAATCCCAAGAATAAGTATAAAATGCCGCATACTGTTTACTTGTAAGGATATTCTTGCTTTTTTGTATTTTTCGGTTATTCTGTTAGTTTTCCGAATTGTGGCATTATACATATACACAGTTGTTAAAATGGTAATAAGTAGGAATATAATGTTGTTGCTGTTGGGCCTGCTGATAAAATTTTGCTTTATCCTGTCTTGCGCTTGCGTTGGTTGGATGTGAAGTGAGTGGCAAGTGGCAAAGAAAAATAAACAAACACGTTATTGTGTGTTAGTGCATAAGTAAAAACGAGGATAGGCTTTAAAATTAGTTTAAATAGAATTTAAAAACATGAAAAGAAAACAAGAATAGAACAGAAGTAGAACAGAACTAGAACTAGAACAGAACTAGAACAGAACTAGAAAAGAACTAGAAAAGAACTTGAACAGAACTAGAACAGAACTAGAACAGAACTAGAACAGAACTAGAACAGAACTAGAACAGAACTAGAACAGAAC
>NW_025810237.1:0-1677 GCF_022045245.1 Lucilia cuprina
TAGAACTGAACTAGAACTGAACTAGAACTGAACTAGAACTGAACTAGAACTGAACTAGAACTGAACTAGAACTGAACTAGAACTGAACTAGAACTGAACTAAGTAGAAGTAATATTGCTAAAATTCGTTGTCTATGTATTAAATGCATTTTTCAATTCCTTAAGTTGGCGTTTTATTTTAAACAGACAAGACACGCATAATCTAACATCCCAAAGTGAACTGGAAGAAAATAGGAGTAAAAAAACAAAAAAAAAAAAAAAAAATCCAAAATAAAAACCAATATTTAAGCGTAACACACAATATAATTCACTATGAATACGAAACAAAAAAGGACTCGTAAATGTTGCTTGTGTTTTGGTGTCCTTGCTGCACACGCTTCAATATCTCCATAGAATTTTTTGTACTAAATGTAAAGAAATTGTAAAGAGAAAAAAACGCATTTAATTGAAATTCTTGGCTTAAGAGTTTGATGGTTGTAGTTTTCCTTTTTTCTGGCTTAACATTTTACAAAATATTGGAAAATTATGCTTAAAACTATTAATTACAATAAATTGTTGTGGTGGCGAGAAATAAATAAAGATTTTAAAGCAAGAATTCACAAGATTATGCTTACACTGGCAAGAATTTATTAATAAATATTTAAGAGCTAAAACGGTCAAATAGTTTTTCTATGCAAAAAAAAAAAAAAAACAAAAAAGATTTAATTAAAAATTTCACAGCATTTTTTTTTGGCTGATTTAAAGGAATTTTTGCTAAATTAATTTCCTTTAGCCAGATTTATGACTTAAAATATCATTTATTATAAAATGCTAAGAAAAACCGAGAGCAAAGAAAAATAATTCCTCAAGTATAGATTTGGGTTTGTAAAGGAAAGAATAAAGAAAACTGAGAAAAATCTAAAATCCTTAACAAACCATCTAATTGATTAATATCCTGCAGTTGTTGGACTTTTATTTATATTTGTTTGCTGTTCAAGTGTATGTTTTGTGGCTTTTCTTGTTTAACATTTGTTTTTTGCATTTTCATGCTGAATTTGAATTTTTTGTTAGATATTAAGAAAACTACATATTTTCTCTGGAATAAGAAAAGGGTGTGGTGGCGTTTGATTCATTTTAATCAATAACGTAATTACTTACATTAAGTTGTTGTTATTGCTAACAATTTTAGAACTGAACTAGAACTGAACTAGAACTGAACTAGAACTAGAACTGAACTAGAACTGAACTAGAACTGAACTAGAACTGAACTAGAACTGAACTAGAACTGAACTAGAACTGAACTAGAACTGAACTAGAACTGAACTAGAACTGAACTAGAACTGAACTAGAACTGAACTAGAACTGAACTAGAACTGAACTAGAACTGAACTAGAACTGAACTAGAACTGAACTAGAACTGAACTAGAACTGAACTAGAACTGAACTAGAACTGAACTAGAACTGAACTAGAACTGAACTAGAACTAAACTAGAACTGAACTAGAACTGAACTAGAACAGAACTAGAACAGAACTGAACTAGAACTGAACTAGAACTGAACTAGAACTGAACTAGAACTGAACTAGAACTGAACATATTTTCTCTGGAATAAGAAAAGGGTGTGGTGGCGTTTGATTCATTTTAATCAATAACGTAATTACTTACATTAAGTTGTTGTTATTGCTAACAATTTTAGAACT
>NW_025810238.1:0-1510 GCF_022045245.1 Lucilia cuprina
CTAGTTCTGTTCTAGTTCTGTTCTAGTTCTGTTCTAGTTCTCTTCTAGTTCTGTTCTAGTTCTGTTCTAGTTCTGTTCTAGTTCTGTTCTAGTTCTAGTTCTGTTCTATTTCTGTTCTAGTTCTGTTCCAGTTCTATTCTAGTTCTGTTCTAGTTCGATTTTAGTTCTGTTCTAAATCTGTTCTCTTTCTGCTCTAATTTAAAATTTTTAATTAGTCTTTTTCTAACTTTTCTGTTTACCGCCCGTAGCGTAACTTAAAAATATAAATATTTCTTTTAAAAAAATTATTTTCCTATGAAAATAAAAGACTAGAGAACTAACCAAGGCTGTTTTTCATGTCGATAAGAAGAAAAATGCATAAATCTATGATATAAAAAATATTTTAAATTGTAACGTGCAAAACAGAAAAAACACAACAAAGTTAAGAGAAAGGAAGTAAAAGCGAAAAAAATATTCATGGTAAAAAGGCTGCCATTTGCATTTAGCACTGTGTAAAACAGAAGAAGGTCTTGTATGTTGGAGCGGTTTTTTGGCAACAAAAATTTTCGTTTGATTTTGTAACCACTAAAAACAGTAGTTTTTTTGCCCTTCGTTTAATTTTAACATTTAAATTATTAAATATATTTAAAAGACATACATACCTTAACTTTGTTACTTGTTAAAGAAAATTTATTGAACTATTTTAAATTGCTTTATTTATAAAAAAAATCTGTTTTTAAACAATATTTTAGAATATTTAATTTCTATAAAAAAAAGTTGCTGTAAAAATACTTACTTAGTCTGTAATGTTGTATTTTACATAAAAGGCTTTAATACTTCAAAATTTACAACTTTAATTTAAATTATTTACACAATTTCCTTAACAGACTTTTCAGGATGCATTTAATCCAGACTTAATTCTTATCCTAAGTTACTCTCTACTTGCTCTTAATACAACTAATTTAATACTAAACTTCTATGATTTATTTAATTAACTTACCCTCATAGTTTAAGTAATTAGAAATAACTTTCCATTTTCAACAAACATTACCAAAAAACTTATACAAATTTTTACTTAAATAATATGAAAAAATAAACAAGCAACTAGAATATTTTAATTTCTGTCCTTTGAAGCATCTACACTTAAGTTAACTTCTTAAATATGTTATATTTTCATATTTTTCAGTCATCGTTACCGAAAGCTACCACTAGCTTCTTGCTACGTTTTCTTAACTTAATTTTACTTAACTTCCTTATGCAACACTTAAGAAAACTCCTTTAGTCATTCTAGAGAAAAAAGTTAAAAAAGACAGAAATCACAATAAGATTTAAAAAACAACTTCAACTACTTATGTTGACTTTATCAGCATCCATGCTCCAGAATAAGCGGAGGATATGTCAAAATAGGGTGTAAACGATCCTGCCACTGAACTGAACTAGAACTGAACTAGAACTGAACTAGAACTGAACTAGAACTGAACTAGAACTGAACTAGAACTGAACTAGAACTGAACTAGAACTGAACTAGAAC
>NW_025810239.1:0-1178 GCF_022045245.1 Lucilia cuprina
AGATTGATAGCTTATGCGATAAAGATTCTGACATTCAAAAGGAAGATGCATACCGCAATGAAATTGATGAAATGTATTTTACGGCTAAATCCATATACACGTCATATACTCAGGAAAATTTGGATAGTACGGTAATTGAGGGAGCAGCTGCAAGTACTCCACAACTTAATAATGATTTGACGGCATTATTACAGACAATGTCAACAACATTGACATCTGTCGTTAACTTACAGTCATCTGGCATGAATAATTCGAACATTAATAACAACAATTCGAGTATACGTTTACCTCAAATTGAGATTCCAGATTTTGATGGCAATTTATCAAACTGGATTCGGTTCAGGGATTTATTCAACGCCATGGTTGATGCTAGAACAAATTTATCGGACGTTGAGAAGCTAGAGTATCTCCAGACGAAACTCAAGGGCGAAGCATCGTCGATAATTAAGCATTTAACTCCTACGAACGGTAATTATAGAATAGCTTGGGACATAGTGAAGAAGAAGTACGACAGACCAGATCAAATAAAGGAGACATATATTAGACTACTTTTGACTCAGCCTTCGGTCAAGAATGGTACATTGTCGGAGATTAGAAAATTTTACAACAACACTATTGAGTGCTATAATGCTCTTTCTGTCTTATATGAATCGGTGGCTTCGTGGGATCCATTATTGCTATTCTTGATAAAGGAGAAGTTAGATCGGGAAACAATTACGCTGTGGTATCGTCAGCAGAATGATATTGATAGGCAGTCATTTAAGAAGTTATTAGATTTTTTGGAAAGTCGTGTAATAGAGTTGGAAAGTTTGGAAATACCTGATCAGTCATCTAAGTTCAGGAAACCTAATAAATTTGTTACAATGACAGCAACAACTCAATCGTGTCCAGTCTGCCAAAAAGATCATTTTTTATTTGCATGCCAACAGTTTAAGGATCTGAATATCGAAAGACGCAAGAACGTCGTTCTCAAAAGTGGTTTTTGTTTCAATTGTCTAAAGGAAAAACATTTTTCTAAGGATTGTAAGTCTAGTTCCTGCAGAACTTGTGGCTTGAAACACAACACATTGTTGCATTCTAATACTAATCCATCAAGAGGCAACGCTGAACAGTCAAGTGACGATACTAATGGCTCTTCTTCAATTACGGTAAATTCAAGTCAGCAGACTACAACAAAT
>NW_025810240.1:0-1034 GCF_022045245.1 Lucilia cuprina
AAAATTGCCATTTGTTTTGGTATATAATTTATTGCATAATGTATTTTTAGAAAATGGCCAGTTGGATAGATCGGTAGAATTATTTTCCCAGGTTTAAAAAGGCGGCAAATTGAGGTTCCGATATGGTTGTGAATAACTTTGACAGTTTTCATGCTATGACTGTCATTTATGCATCATTTTAAAGTATTATGATTGCACTTTAATCTGGTATATCATTTGTGGCATAATGTGTTCGTCTAAAAAATTGTCAATTTGAAGGATCGGTAGAATTGTTGTTCTATGTTTAAAAACACTGTGATTTGGGGTTCCGATATGGTTGCAAATAACTTTGACAGTTTTCATGCCAGGACAATCGTTTATGCATCATTTTAAAGCATTACAGTTGCACTTTGTTTTGGTGTACAATTTGGGGCATAATGAATTTTTACAAAAATTGGATAGATCGGTATATTTATTGGTACAGGTTTGGAAATGCGGTAATTTAAGGCTCCGATATGGTTGCAAATATCTTTAATAGTTTTCATGTTATAGTAGTGGTTTATATATCTTTTTATTGCATTATAGTTGCCATTTGTTTTGGTATATAATTTATGGCATAATATATTTTTAGAAAATGGCCAGTTGGATGGATCGGTAGAATTATTTTCCCATGTTTCAAAAAGCGGTAATTTGAGGTTCCGATATGGCTGCAAATAACATTTACAGTTTTCACGCTATGACAGTCATTTAGGCATCATTTTAAAGCATTATGATTGCACTTTAATTTGGTATATCATTTGTGGCACAATGTGTTCGTCTAAAAAATGGTCAATTTGAAGGATCGGTAGAATTGTTATTCTATGTTTAAAAACGCTGTGATTTGAGGTTCCGATATGGTTGCAATTAACTTTGGCAGTTTTCGTGCTAGGACTGTCGTTTATGCACCATTTTAAAACATTAAAATTGCCATTTGTTTTGGTATATAATTTACTGCATAATGTATTTTTAGAAAATGGCCATTTTTACTGCATAATGTATTTTTAGAAAATGGTCAA
>NW_025810241.1:0-1918 GCF_022045245.1 Lucilia cuprina
GTCTAGTCTATAGTCTAGTCTATAGTCTAGTCTATAGTCTAGTCTATAGTCTAGTCTATAGTCTAGTCTATAGTCTAGTCTATAGTCTACTCTACAGTCTAGTCTATATTCTAGTCTATAGTCTACTCTACAGTCTAGTCAACATTCTAATCTATAGTCAAGTCGATAATCTAGTCTATATTTTTTATTCTATATTCTAGCTTATAGTCTAAACTACATTCTAGAGCATAGTCTTGTCTTAAGTCTAGCTTATAATCTAGTCAACGTGTAGGTCAATACATTTCTACCATAGAAGTTGCTAAATCTTAGTCTGTTTATAGTCCAAGGCGTGTTGTCTTTTGGCCGACCATTGTTGAAAACAGTAAATGTGAATTTTACAAATAAAGTGTAAATGCGTAAATGAAACTATTATAGAACATATGCTATGACCTTGAGCCTACAGCTGCAACCATCGTACACGCAACAGTCATGATGCGTTTCATTTTAAAATGAAGGAAAAAGGATGTATGAAAAAATCATACAACAGGATGAAGAAAATGCGTGTTGTATGCAAATACTTGGAAAGTGCACCAAGGTATATCTGTATGTGTGTGCGTGCTAGTGGATTCAATAAATTTTCGATTGGATTTTAAACTTTAAACACTTTACCATATAAATGTGTGTAAAGATTTGCCATTTACGGATATAGCAGTTAAAACTGTATTGCCACAAATACCTTAAAACCTCTTAGACATAAAAAGATTATTTTGGTGTAAAAATGTTAACGCCTTTTTAAACTATGTTTTAAAAATATCTTCAAAATTTCTGTAGATTTTGCTGTTGTTTGTAAAAGTCCTTGACCTTTCACTTTTCTGACCCATATTTGCCAAAAGTTTTTTTGAGGATATTTTTCACTCCCTGCTTTCTTTTATATTTCAATAACAGTTTTAAACAAAAATTCCTTGCCTTTTAACTCATCCTTTTCTCCCACTACCCCTTCACAAACAACCAATGTCATCTGGTGTCCTTGAAGCATTCATATAGTATATGGTATAGAAAGAAGTAACAAAAAAAAAAACCAACTCCAGACATAACAAAAATCAAGCATAGCACTCTTTGGTATATCCTTTTTTTTGCTCTCAACATATCCCCAAGTATAAAATCTTGTGTTTTTTTCTAACTACATGTGTTTGAAGTGTGTGTCTGTATATTTGTGTTTGCTTGTATCTATAAATGTCTCTATATATCTCTTGTCTAACCCATTTCTAACACAAATACCGAAAATAAAGAAAAATATCACATTGAAAAGTAACAAGAAAAAAATACACAAAATTTTCTGTTCCAAACAAGTCGAAGAAAGAAAATATACATTTTGTTGGGGGTAAAAAAAAAACGAAAATATTTCACACTCAACTCAAGCAAGATATGTTGCTTTTGCTATGCTGCCGACTTGCCCTTGTTCTTGGTACAACTAAACATTGAACCCGGTCAGCCAGTCAACCAAAGTATCATCTAGCTAGACTAGAAAGAGACTTTATCATAGAAACATAGAAAAAAAAACACAAAATAACACAAAATATAAGTCAACATTTTTCTTTATACTATGGTTTTTGTTTTTCCCAAACACATGTAGTAGATGTATGAATAAATAGGAAAAAGTGTTTCTTCCTTAAAACGTTTCAAGTTGTTTTAAGGTTTCTGTTATTTTTTATTTTTGTTGCACCAATATCTTTTCAATTTACCTCATTTTTTCACTCAGTGTTAAGTATGTGATGGGATTTGTTAAAACTTGTCTCTTGGTTCAGCAATAAATTCAAAACTGAACTAGAATTGAACTAGAACTGAACTAGAACTGAACTAGAACTGAACTAGAACTGAACTAGAACTGAACTAGAACTGAACTAGAACTATACTAGAACTGAACTAGAACTGAACTAGA
>NW_025810242.1:0-1891 GCF_022045245.1 Lucilia cuprina
AGAACTAGAACAGAACTAGAACAGAACTAGAACAGAACTAGAACAGAACTAGAACAGAACTAGAACAGAACTAGAACAGAACTAGAACAGAACTAGAACAGAACAAACTAGTAACTGAACAAACTAGTAACTGAACTAGACTAGAACTGAACTAGACTTAAAATAAAACTGAATTACAACTCAACTAGAAGCAAAGGCATTTGCTTTAATAAATTGTTTATTTTTTCCCCTAAAACCACACAACACATTTTAGATAATCTATCATCCTTATAAATAGACTTTTAAATAACAAAAGTTCAAACTCCATAATAAAGTGACATCACTTTAAAACCAAATAAACTTAAATACTTTAACTACTTTCTAAATAAAGCAATTCCTAATTTATTTTCTAGTTTATTTATAAAGACGTGTAGTGGGTACTAGACTGACTGTATTTGGCAGCTAAATTAATGCATATATTGAGGAAGTCTTCTACTCAGAGCACTATTGCTTAATAAAGACATGTTTATTTTTTCTTATTTTTTTTCTTTTTCTTTTTTTTTTTGCTCTATGTAATTATTTAAGGAAACTTTAGAAATACGAGTAAATTCAATTCAATCGAATTAAATTGTTTGAATAGAAGCAAATTTGTTTAGTTACACAAATAGTAATAGACTGCAGTTTGTACTTAAGGGAAGTTCATGTATGCATTTAGAATATTTATAAAAAAAAAAAACAGACGGTCTTTAAGACTTTATTTTTGGTTTGTTTCGACGGCACTGCCAAAACGTATTTGTCTTTGGGCGGTCAGAAATACCGGGAAGGCAAACATGACCTGTTCGATACATTTAAACATGTATGCATGCATGCAGCCAACTAAAGACAATATGCTACGTGATGACCCATTTTAGGGTTTTTATGATTTGTTGTAGCTGTTGCAACTTTTCTTGTCCATGCTGAGTATAACCAAGTTACATTGCCAACATAGTCAACAATACCATCTGTGAACATTGAACAAAAAGCAATTGATGCCATGCTGTCCATTTAAATGCAATTAACAACTTTTTAAATGTATGGTCAAGTTTTCAGTAGTTTTTTTGTTGTTGTGTGTTTTTCTGTTAACTTGTCTATAAAAGGTAAAAACTACTAAAATGGTTAAAAAGCAGTGTAAAGCATTAATTTGTAAATTAATAACATTTTTCCCTACAACCCATTTAAATTTATTTATTTACAATAAATTCTTGTTTTTTTTTAATACATACAAGGTCATTTTAAATGTTAAATAATAACAAAATGTTTAATACCAACAGCGTTACAAATTTACAATTTGTACCATTAAAATCTTATTTAAAGTGAAAAAATAAACTTCTGTAAAGTTTTTTTGGTTTTTTTTTTTTGGTTTCTGAATTTATAAAAAATAACAAAAAGAAATATTTTTTAAGTGAACAATCAATTTAGGCTGTTACATTTATAATGCCGTGTTTAAATACCCATTAACACTGAATTATTTAATGAAAAAAAAAACATGAAATGAGATTTTACGTTCTTCACCTTTAAACACAAATCTAACACTTTTTTTTATAAAAGAAAACAACTGACATTGAATTATGAAATTACTTAGAAAAATTAAAATTTAATTAAAATAATAAACATTAAAAAACCTTGCTTGGAATTTCATTGTCAACAACAAAGAAACTTAAAAGTCAAACAATTTACACAAATAATAGGAAATTAGAAAATATAATCATTTTTCTTGTTAACTTGGTACAAAGTCTATAAATCAAGTTTAATTTTAGTTCAGTTCTAGTTCAGTTCTAGTTTAGTTCTAGTTCAGTTCTAGTTTAGTTCTAGTTCAGTTCTAGTTCAGTTCTAGTTCAGTTCTAGTTCTAGTTCAGTTCTAGTTCAGTTCTAG
>NW_025810243.1:0-1735 GCF_022045245.1 Lucilia cuprina
GTTCTGTTCTAGTTCTGTTCTAGTTTTGTTCTAGTTCTGTTCTAGTTCTGTTCTAGTTCTGTTCTGTTCTGTTCTAGTTCTATTCTAGTTCTGTTCTAGTTCTGTTCTAGTTTTGTTCTAGCTCTGTTCTAGTTCTAGTTCTGTTCTAGTTCTGTTCTAGTTCTGTTCTAGTTCTGTTCTAGTTCTGTTCTAGTTCTTTTCTAGTTCTGTTCTAGTTCTATTCTAGTTCTGTTCTAATTCTATTATAAATGAAATAAAATAACTGGGCCACTTATCTCCATCTCTTATTTTGTGTGTGATTTTCAGCAGAAAATAATTTTTATTAAATAAATACCCCTAAAATACAATTACAATTAAAGCAAAGATTGTAATGATGGTGGGTATTTACTTTTATAATGACCATAATGATTATGATGTTGTCATGGATGATGATGATGATGCAAATGATGGGGGCAATGAATGCTGGTAATTAACAGTTAAATTTTACACTTTATTACATGACAAATATTGTAAATTTAAGTTGTAATTAGAAAACAAAACTAATTGAAGCTAAAAAATAAAAAGTATGTCAATCAAATGAACACTTTTTAATAAAGATTGTTTGAGGCGCAAATATTTGTTTATAAAATTTTTGAACGAAAATTATATTTCGCTAATTTTTTACCATTTGGGCAACAGGACGTGTGATTATTGTACACTTTTTCCACTAAATATGTATAAACTATACAAATGTAAATACATAATGCATTTAAAATGCGAGCAATTAAATGAATGGTGCTTAAAATAGAAAAATACAAAAATTTAAAAAGGATTACAGTGTATTAACTAAATATTTCATACATGTATGTAGTTATGTTTTCTATATTTTTCAAATGTAGCCAACAATTTTTATCTCTACAGTTATATTTTAAGTTTTCCTTTTTCGTGTTTATTTTTCTGTTTTTCTCTGCCAATTTCTCTATCGGATAACTTGAGTTATTTGTATTTTTTTGTTCCTAAAATAAAATAAACCAAAACAAACCTTTGGTTTATAGTTCTCTTTATGTTTGTTGTATTGTTTGTACGAAACCACAATCATCATAAATTTTTCATTTTGTTTCAGTAGCACATTTTAACTTTTTCGTTTTAACCTCTAGTTAGTTGCAAATAGTTTTGGTAAAAAAAATAGTTATCACACATACAATTTTTATGAGGTGCAAAAGGAAATTTTGCACAAAAAAACTAAAATTTAATAAAAAAATACAAAAAGATAAAGTGTTACACAAACCGCTGTTAAAAGTTTAAGCAAAAAGTTAGAAAAAAATCGTACCAAAATAATGCCACATAAATTCATAGCTAAAGGAATTAAAATAAAAACACTTCTAAATATTTACAGTGTAAAATAATTATAAATAAGAACAAACTGTTATTTGCAAATACAGGAAACCTCAAAACTCTTGAATACCCCTAAAAATAGGCAATACTTAACCAGATTTAGTATACAATTAACATAAACTAAAGCGTCTTTGAGACTATACGACTTAAATTCGGTTGAGTTCTAGTTCAGTTCTATACGACTTAAATTCGGTTCAGTTCTAGTTCAGTTCAAGTTCAGTTCTAAAGCGTCTTTGAGACTATACGACTTAAATTCGGTTCAGTTCTAGTTCAGTTCTAGTTCAGTTCTAGTTCAGTTCTAGTTCAGTTCTAGTTCAGTTCTAGTTCAGTTCTAGTTCAGTTCTAGTTCAGTTCTAGTTCA
>NW_025810244.1:0-4308 GCF_022045245.1 Lucilia cuprina
TCTAGTTCAGTTCTAGTTCAGTTCTAGTTCAGTTCTAGTTCAGTTCTAGTTCAGTTCTAGTTCAGTTCTAGTTCAGTTCTAGTGCAGTTCTAGTTCAGTTCTAGTTCTTATGTATTGTTCTTACCAAAATCTATCATATTTCGTTGAATTTGTTGAAAGCTCTGGATAAGCCAAAAAAAGAGAGAAAAAATAACACAGCAACAAAAATAAACTTCTAGATAGACGGATATCGATTTTCTATTACAATGCAAAAACAATTGTATCTAATCAGTGTTTATTTATATAAACTTTTTTTCTATTTTGGTTACATAAACAGTTAGAAATGTTGTTAGAAATTGTAGTTATTTATCTGTTAAAATTTAATATGAAATTTGGTATTTTTCGGGAATCATGCCATTGTTAAAGAATTAAAAGATAATAAAATTTTAAAGAAAATGCTTAGTAAAAATGATTAAAATTATTATAAGCACTAAAAAGAAGAGAAAATAAACTATAAATATATCCAGCGCAAATGCATTTAAAATTTTAGTTAATATCTAAGTTTATTATTAAAATATGCAAGACGATAGTCTTTTTAATTGTTTATCGTTAAGTGCGACACAAAGACTTATCAAAACACATGAATCTCAAATTCACGTTTCTTAAAAAATGCACGCAGGAACATGAAAAAAGGAAAAATTTCTTTGTGAAGACAAAAAAGTAAATGTCTGTCTGACGGAAGAAATGAAGGAATGAAATTTTGCCCTGAAGTACTTTAAAGCGTTAACACGTATATTCAATTAAATAATTTACGTCTTTAACTTATGCACACAATCACACACACACACATCCATAGATTGGGAAAAGCCATAAAAACGTGCCATTATGTAGGCATTTTATGTTCAATTTATATGAGCACTTATATATATACATGTGTGTGTTAAAAGTGTATATGTGAGTGTTAAAGTGCATGTGAGTGTTTTGTGCCTTTAATATGAAATGACGGATTTATTGAATTATATAATTTGTATTGATATAGATTGGCAGCATTCATCTTTATATTTTATAACATTTATTGTTGGTTTGTCTTGTGTCAAGGTGGGTAAATGTATTACTTCCCTGTTTCATACCTGTGCTTGTATGTTGGAATGGGGTTTTGTTAGTACTTTTCCATATTAAAAGTGAATTTATGCTAATGGATGCTAAGGAAAATGCTTACTGCTGCTAATGATGAGGCAATCGAAAATTTGACAAGCTTTCATTTTATGTATATATGAAGCAAATACTCATACTCTTTTACGTTGAATACATACATACGTGTGTGTTTATATTTATGTAAATGTGTTTAAACGAATTTATTTTCACACTCTTGTTAAAAAAGTTGAAGTAGAATTCATTAACACGTTTATGTTTTTTCTTCTCTGCTTCATAATTTTAATGTTGCAAAATAGAGCTTTTTCAAATAAAATGAAATAATAAAAAAACTTTGCATTTCCATCAGGCAAATTGAGGTTCTTGGAAATTATAATGTATTTGTGGTGTTGTGTGTGTAAAAAAATGCACATATACACACCCATCAGAAAACCCTGAAAAAAATGACTTTGTGTGTATGTTGGAAAAAAATTTAAAATTCATTTGCAAAAACTCAACTGAAATGTTTGGTAATTGCAGCAAATAAAAAGAAATGAATTTAACACAAAATTGAGGAAATAAACAAATGGGTGCATAAATAGAAACAGAGTAACAGGTGGCCGATATTGATTATTTTTCTCTTATAGTTGTGATAAAAACTTGATAGATATCAGTGGAAGAACAGAACTACAACAGAACTAGAACTGAACTAGAACTGAACTAGAACAGAACTAGAACAGAACTAGAACTTAACTAGAACTGAACTAGAACTGAACTAGAACTGAACTAGAACTGAACTAGAACTGAACTAGAACTGAACTAGAACTGAACTAGAACTGAACTAGAACTGAACTAGAACTGAACTAGAACTGAACTAGAACTGAACTAGAACTGAACTAGAACTGAACTAGAACTGAACTAGAACTGAACTAGAACTGAACTAGAACTGAACTAGAACTGAACTAGAACTGAACTAGAACTGAACTATAACTGAACTAGAACTGAACTAGAACTGAACTAGAACTGAACTAGAACTGAACTAGAACTGAACTAGAACTCATAAGCCCTTCACAGCAATATGAACTAGAACTGAACTAAAACTAAACTTGAACTGAATATTATCTGCAATTCTACAAGTATATTTTTAAACTACAGTTATTTACTTAAAAAGCCATTATCACTAACAACTTTATAATTTTTTTCTTGATGAATTTATTTTCCTTATAATATTTTTTTTTATTTTATGAAGGAATAAATTTTTAACAAACATTTTCTCGTCACTTTCAATTTTAACCTCAACTCGTTTGAAACTAACTTTTACTTACACAAATTTTTTATCAAAATTTAAATGACTCTACTACTAATTTCGAGAAGACCCCTTAAAATCTTAGAAAAGAATAAAAAACTTTTCCAAAAATTAATTTTCTTAGACAGAATTAAATATATGATAGGTGTAAGACATACAAACATTAATGTGTAATACAGAAAGAGGGTAAAATAAAACGAGTCTCTATTAAAAATATCTTGAATAGATTTCATTATAAATTTATGAAAACATTTCGTTTTATTTTCTTGTTTTTTTTTTTTGTTTTCATCCTATGAACTTTTCATAAGCCCTTCACAGCAATATGAACTATGCCCTATTGCTGCTGTTGTGGCATCAGCCACAGTAACTTTTGTCGAGAGTCCTTGTGCACAGGCTAAAATGAAAAAAGCGTTACGAAATTTGCATTTTAAAGCATAGAAAAATAGAGAGAGGGTGACATTTTTTGAACAAGTAACACTAATACCAAAACACACTTCAATGCATAGACTCACGCACACAACTGCTCTTTGTGCATGCTTTGTTGTTGCAAAAGTTACTGGTGAAACCGCAGCAGCAGCCGTTACGGCATCATTAAATGCAGCTGCAACAATTATCAGTAGAGATGATTGCTAATGGTACCATTCTTATGGTATAAATTATACTTTTGTACTTAAAAGAAATTAATTCATATTTTGCAAATTGGCTTAAAAGTGAAGATTTTAAGAGGAGAATTTGAAGACAAAATTTTTTTCCAATTATTGAATGAAACAAATATTGAATTGAAAATACTATTTACAAGAAAATGATTTAGCTCAAGTTAATTTTTTTCTCAAAATTTGATTTTAATAAATAGGAAAATAGTTTCGTTTAGTTTTTATTAAAAAGTGCTTTTTATAAGTACCAAAAAATTTACTATTTTTCCTAAAGTATTTTGTATTATGTTACTAATATTTGAGAAATTTCAGTTATTTAATTAAAAAAGTACTTTTTGCAAAAATAGTACTTAAAAATACTTTTAATAAAATTCAAACACGAATTACAATTCACTTTCTTCATAATGCACAAATTTGCTGTCGTTTAAAGCAAAAAAAAAAAAAAATAAAATAATAAAAACATGACATTACGAAATTTGTTAGAGAAATTTAGGTCGCTGCAAATTTAGTATGTTATTTTTTGTTGCTTTTACTAGTATTTAGTTTTTTTCGCATTTGATTTTGTTTTCTATTCAGGGCTAAAGCATGTTTGTGGTTTGTAATTGCCCCCAAAATAATTCGTGTAATAAATACTCAACCAAAATACTGAAAACTAAAATAGGAAGGATGATGACAATTTAAATTTCCAACAATTGTAAAAAAACACACACAGAGAAAGTTAAACTTTTGTTTAGTTAGTTTAACTTCGCTAAATACATGTATATTTGTATGTATGTGTGTTGAGCGTACTGAGTATGTTCGACAAACGCTGACAAACAGTTTTTTTTTGTTCTTACATTTTTACATAAATGTACTTTTATACGAATTGCAACCCAATCCAAAACTGCCAGCCATGCAACCAACCAAATAAACTGCTGAGAAAACTATGAATGTAAAAATGAATGTGACTGAATTTATTTTTAAAAATGTCTGAATGAATGTAGAAAAAAGGGAATTTTTTCAGTTTATAAAAACGTTTATAAAGGTGCGGGTGACAAGACAAGTTAATACAAAAGAAAGAGTACAGTAAAAAATAATAATGGCGACAAAGGAACTACAACTATAAAATAACAAGAACAGAACTTGAACTATAACAGATCTAGAACTAGAACAGAACTAGAACAGAACTAGAACAGAACTAGAACAGAACTAGAACAGAACTAGAACAGAACTAGAACAGAACTAGAACAGAACTAGAAC
>NW_025810245.1:0-2078 GCF_022045245.1 Lucilia cuprina
TCTAGTTCAGTTCTAGTTCAGTTCTAGTTCAGTTCTAGTTCAGTTCTAGTTCAGTTCTAGTTCAGTTCTAGTTCAGTTCTAGTCCAGTTCTAGTTCAGTTCTAATTCAATAGTTCAGTTTTAGTCCAGTTTAATTTTAATGACTTTGTAGGATTACACTCCTTAAAATCCCTGACCAACTAACCAGCCTGTATGCGCATTGCATAAAGCTTAAAGTCAATAGTAGAAGTAAATACGAAAATGTGATTGTCGCTTGCGTTTGAGTACAAGAATGCTTCAAACGTTATGGTTGCAAAGCAGAAAAGAGTTTCTCTTTTGGAATGTACTGTTGTTATTGTCATCGTAGTGGTAATGGTTGGTGGTGGTACCAGTGGTATGAGTGCTAAGCTAACAATTCAAAAAACAACAACAAACAAACAAGCATGACATAACAAGCACAACCATCGGAAGTGGATATAAATGGAATATGAAGCCAATGAAGTTGGCGGCGACACACGAGAAACCACTTGAATTTTTCATGCGTTTATTTTATTTCAGCTTTTTATTTTTGCGATTTTTTTTTGTAAATTTTTTTTCGCTTTTATTCTTATGTTTACTAACGTGTGCTCTATAGCGACAGTGGAATATATTTAATTTGTCAGTTTATTGGTAACAAAACGATTAAGGGATTCAATGAAAATCAAAGTTGATGGAGAATTGAGTCTATTTGTTGAAAGAGATTTTATTGGGATGATATTGTCTGTGCGTGTGTGTTTTTTTTGCGAGTGTAAGGATACATTTTTTGAATAATACTGGTTGGTTGAGCAAAGAAAATGGCTGAAAATTGCAGAGTAATATACTTTTATAAAAAATTTCCAACTGCATAAACTTACGTTGGCTAAGTTAAAACAGGTTTTAAAAATCTATTTTCTAGTTAAACTTTATATTTTCTCATAATTATATTAGAGTAAACATATGTAAGTAAAGTATATTTTTAAAAATCTATTTTCTAGTTAAACTTTATATTTTCTCATCATTATATTAGAGTAAACATATATAAGTAAAGTATATTTTTAATTCGATTTTTCCCAGCTTTAATACACAACTCCCTTTCAATTATTTTTTTCTTTTAACTTTCGCAAATGTAAAGAGTTCATCTAAAGCAGTGAAAAGTCAAATAAGAGAGTGAAAAAATATTGAAACAAAAAATAACAACTTTAAACTTGATGACAATTTCAATTTCATTTTATATCAATTCTTCCTGCTGTATTTTTTTGACTTAAACACTCATATTCAGATGTGAATAACTTACGTACTCTGTGTTTATTTTTTTATTCTTGCCTCCACTGTAATAAAATCATGATGATTTACAAAGTGAATTAAGTGAAAAGCAAATAAAGCATTATGTTTACATAATGAGAAGAATTGTACACCACACACACGCAAATGAATTCGTACACATAAACTACCCTGCAGTTTTAGGAACTATTAAACAAAGTTTAGTAGGATTTTTTCCAAGATTGTAGTTTTTACTAATTTATATATATTTTAGAATAATTGACTCCACAAGCAGATGAACTGCTACTACAATATTTGCCGAATTACTGGGTATAACAGCCACATACATAATCAACAGACACAGGCCTGTTATCGTCACTGTTTGAGGATGATGTTGTTGATGATGATGACGAGCAAAACTAAATGGAAATGGATATATGTATATGATGAAAAGAATGAATTACATACTTGAAAATATTATACTAGAGTAAAAAAAAACAAACATTTTCATATACAAATTTTTAAATACAGTGAGGACACTTTGTGAACACAAAACTTTTTCAGCAAGGAAATTTTTCCAAACAATTTGTAAATATTTTGGGTCTAAGTAGACTACAGAGAACCGTGGGTATGAAGTAGTTTTTGTAAGGAAAATAAGACCTAACTAAGAAAATAACTAACAAATTTATTTACTAAATAACTAATTCACTAACAAACTAACTAATTAACTAACTAACTAACTAACTATCTAACTAACTAACTAACTAACTAACTAACTAACTAACTAACTAACTAACTAACTAACTAACTAACTAACTAACT
>NW_025810246.1:0-1482 GCF_022045245.1 Lucilia cuprina
TAGTCTATAGTCTAGTCTATAGTCTAGTCTATAGTCTAGTCTATAGTCTAGTCTATAGTCTAGTCTATAGTCTAGTCTATAGTCTAGTCTATAGTCTAGTTTATAGTTCAGTCTATATTTTAGCATATAATTTAGTCTATAGTCTAGTCTATAGTTTAGTCTATAATCTAGTCTAGTATATACTATAGTCTGTAGTCTTCCTATAATCTAGTCTATAGTCAGTCCGGTCTATAGTATAGTCTATATTATTGTCTATAATGTATGGTCTAGTTCAGTCTAGTCTATAGTTAGGTCTATAGTCTTGTCTATAGTCTAGTCTATAGTCTTGTCTATAGCCCAGTCTATAGTCTTGTTTATAGTCTGGTCTATAGTCTAGTCTATAGTCTGGTCTACAGTCTAGTCTATAGTCTAGTATACACACTAGTCTTTAGTCGAGTTTAGTGTCCAGTATAATATTAACAAAAGTTTTTACTTTTTTGCACAAACTAGACTTGATTCCTTTAAATATCTGTCACCATATTCATCTAGTAATAGTAGCTAGCACTGCCTAGGCTGAAAGTCTGGGTGCCTGCATGCTTGCTGTTTGGCAAACATAACAACAGTCTTCTGCCATTGTCTCATCTCTATAAACAAGGACGTTATTTTTGTTCCATTTTTTTCTGCATATTAAAGACATAAATGCTTGTTACATATAAAAGAATATGCAGACTTAAATACATACATTCATTTGCTTAAAAGAACATATGTACATACATATATACAACTAGTACATAAGTACATAGTTTAATGTAAAATAACTACATCAACATGAAGCAATCTAATAAAACTTATATGGGGTCATGTAAATTGAGGTTTAAATATTTGTATAAAAATTTTGCTCTTGTCTTTTGTTTTTAAACAAAAGTAGAAAAAAAAAAGTTGAAGTCATTTTCATACGTAGGTTAGGAAAATGGAAGTAAAATATGGAAATATGTATGTTATTGTTGTAGAATCAAGGAGCTAAAAAGACAATTTTAAAAATATAATTTTAGAGAATAATAACAAATTTTAAAATCAATTTAAGAAAATAGATTATAATCTAATGTGCTCTAAAAAAAAAATCTCGACAATTGTTCAGTCTATACTCCCATCCATAGCGTAAGCTATAGTTTAGAATCTATTGTTTATTTTAGACAAGAACACATAATAGTCTACAATGGTGTGTCAAATCTATAGGGTCGGATATTTTATAGTTCCAAATACAGCAGTGTGGTCTATATTCCTATCTACTTCATGGACCCAACTATAGCCGTAGTACCGACTATAGTCCAATCTATAGTTCGTGATTTATAGCATATAAAGTCTATAGTCTAGTCTATAGGTTAGTCTATAGGTTAGTCTATAGTCTAGTCTATAGTCTAGTCTATAGTCCAGTCTATAGTCTAGTCTATAGCCTAGTCTATAGTCTAGTCTATAGTCTAGTCTATAGTCTAGTCTATAGTC
>NW_025810247.1:0-1958 GCF_022045245.1 Lucilia cuprina
CTAGTCTATAGTCTAATCTATAGTCTAGTCTATAGTCTAGTCTATAGTCTAGTCTATAGTCTAGTCTATAGTTTAGTCTATAGTCTAGTCTATAGTCTAGTCTATAGTTTAGTCTATAGTCTCAATATGGTATAGTATATAGTCTAGTCTATAGTCTTATATACAAATAATAACATATGAAACTGTTTTCTTACTTGTCGATATCAAAATCCTTCAAATTAGTTGGTGTCTTAATATATTGTGGTAAAACTGTTACAATTACTTGTTTTGAGGCAGGAACCATAATGTAATAATTATCCGTTGTTAGGGGTATATTATCGGGAGAGTTTATAAATACCTATATATTAATACAATATACATAAATAAGGTTTATTAATAGTATAATTAACAGATTACCTTAAAACCTTGTTTAAAACGTCTTAATCTTAGCGAATAAAGATAAAAACCGCTGCTAATAAACGAAGAACTTGTTCTTTTCGGATAATCACTGGAATTTTGATATCCATCATCCAAAGACCAATTTCCCGTTACATTAATATAGTTTTCCAGTCTAGCATTGTAAGTAATATAACTGAAAAAATGTCAAAATTTCAGTAGAAAGTATGCATAAATATGAGTCATATTATACTCTATATTTTTATAAATATCTTGTTGATTTAATCCATTGAATTGATAACAAACGCCCTCATTAGTGAGAACCATTTCAAGATAATTTCCACTTGAATCAGGCTTAAACTCTACAAAAGTCAATATCGTTTGTGCATCGTTAACTAAATCGATTAGATTTTGAGCCACGTTTATATTTACATTTTTTGGCATATAGGGAGAATATTTATCGATTGTCTCTTGAGCACATAACTGCAACGTTATAAAAAAATTTAATTTTCTAAAAAAGATATAAGTAATTTATTAAAAAAACATTATTCTTTGCATAACACTCTTACTGTTCGTCACTTATGTTGTTTCTGTTTTGAAAATTTCCATATTCTTCTATTTCAAACCATATTAAATCCGATATATTTGAAAACTCTTGATTTATGAAATTTATTTGATTTTCCGGACATATGGTTATAGTTGGAAATGGTATTTGATTTATTTTCACCAGCGTTTCATCAAAACCTAATATTATTGGTATATTCGACCATTTAACATAGCTCGCCCAGATATAGTAGATTGCCAAATAAAATGATAACAATAATGCAATAATCCAGTACAATCTGAAAATTGAAATTACAATATTAATTGTATGGTAAAGAAAACCCTTCCTTTTAGATATTGCTACTTTTCATAAAATGGTCGATGCATTTGAAAAACATAATTTAATCCATGTACTGAAGTCTTCTTGGAATATTCTCTTAAAACGGCTTTATAGGCAGATTTTCGACTGCCATAAAAGAAATTGGCTTTGTTTATAACGCCGCTTGAAACATCGCTTAAATCGAGAGAACTTAAACTTGAAATATTATCGTTCTCTGGTAAATTAGATTTCCGACGATGTTCAGTTTTCATTTTAATTGTAAATTATATTTTATATGCAACTATATTACTCAGATTCCAGAATATGACTGCAAACATTTTACAATTTTAAAAAAAATGTTTAATTTTCTAATTAAATACATTAAAAAATATCCATTAAGTGTGTAATATTCTCGAAAGACTATACAATGTACCATCCCCCTAATTACCTTATGTATATAGTAAATCATTTTCAGCTTCAGTCAATCAGCTGTGTATGCAGTTAACAAATTTAAATTAGAAAAAAAAGTAATTAATATGTATATTAAATGCATTACGGTTACTTTTTAAGGGGAAGGGCAGGAAAATGCTGAACCAGGAACTCATTAAAAGAACAAAAACAGTTTCATTTAAAAGAGAGTTTGAAACAAAGAATTCAACAGAGCGTTAGTTATAACAATCTATATATCTATCTATCTATCTATCTATCTATCTATCTATCT
>NW_025810248.1:0-1798 GCF_022045245.1 Lucilia cuprina
GAACTAGAACTGAACTAGAACTGAACTAGAACTGAACTAGAACTGAACTAGAACTGAACTAGAACTGAACTAGAACTAAACTAGAACTGAACTAGAACTGAACGAGAAGAACTGAACTTGAAATTAATACTGCTATATTTTAAGAAGACTCGAGATTAGTTTTATCAATACATTACAAACAACCCTCAAAACTCTGAATTGATTTCAGTTTAAATATTATTTATGAATGGATATTAAATTTTCGAAATATGTCAGCTTTTTTGACTCTTCCAAATGCAGCACTTTAAAGGATTGCTAACAATCCTGCCTACATAATGCGCATGCCTTGAGCGAAGTTGGTTGTAATTCGTTTTCAATTCAGTTTTATTTCAAAATACATCTACAAACTCACTTGTTAATTCTGTCATTTTTTCCTTCCAAAGGAATATACACATTACGTTTTAAGCAGGAGTAGTTTAGTTGCGTTAGAAGGATAAAAGCGTTATATACAAGAGAAGTAAAACACACAAAACGGAGAAACGGAAAAAATATAAAAAAGTTTAATAGAAAATATACTTAAAAAAGAAAAAATAAAAGTCTTTCAATATTCGAATGTTTAACAAAAAAACAAGTAAAATATTAAAACATAAAATTTAACATTTATTTACTTTAAATTCAAGTAAATTTCGGTAAAAAATTACGTAAAAAATTATATTTTTAAGGTTATTTATTGTCTATATATTGTATGTATGGTGGAAATACATACTTATATTGCACATATGTATGTGTAAATAAGTGTTTATAAGAAAGTGTGTGTGTGTTTTTTTATATACAGATATCAAGAAATACATATATATATTTATATGTAGTCGGATATATATAGTAAATGTCGGCTATAGAAACGGTTAAATGACGCGTCATAACTGAAAACAACAACTACTTAAAAGTATACTGCAAAAATTTATACTTGCGGAAATTTTTACAATAACAATTTTTAATTTCTTAAGGGAAAATATATAGAAAATTAAGTTTTTCGTAAAAGATAACAAAATGTCTACAAATACTGAAAAGGTAAATAACTTAGTTTATTATATTTTACACATGTCAAACTAAATGTCAAAAAGGAGTAAAATACTATTTAAGTATTTATCAAATACGTACGTATGTGTGAGAGTGACTTCTTTGAGAAATTCATAAAATTTTATGATGATTGCCAAAATATAAAATATTTACTACTATTCAATGGTTTTTATATCTGGATTAAATATAAAATTATTAAACAATTGCAAAATTATGTTTTTAACCCACAAAAGGATTTTAAAGTTGTTATTAATAAACGCAATACAATTATAATATCTGAACAATTACATTAGTATTTTTTTTATTTCTGATATTTTTTAATTCCCCGCTATTTATAATCAGAGCTGCTGACTGGTTTTTAAAATGTTTTAGTTTAATCTAAGGCGAGAACTAGTTCCAGAATGATTCCTAACAGCAACTCTTTTAATTATTAAATATAAAACTTGTACCTTGTGAGAAGATTGTTGTGATTATAAAGAACTTCTGAAGAGTTTTTTAGAAACCAGTTCTTTGACACTAACTCTTTAGAGGCCTTAAACTGTAACAGCTCTCTAAGGAATTGAACATATTCGTTCATTCATATTGAATATAATAAAATATAGTGTTCGTCAGCTAGTTTTATCAATAAAAAAAAACTGAACTAGAACTGAATTAGAACTGAATTAGAACTGAACTAGAACTGAACTAGAACTGAACTAGAACTGAACTAGAACTGAACTAGAACTGAACTAGAACTGAA
>NW_025810249.1:0-2518 GCF_022045245.1 Lucilia cuprina
TGACTAGACTATGACTAGACTATGACTAGACTATGACTAGACTATGACTAGACTATGACTAGACTATGACTAGACTATGACTAGACTATGACTACACTATGACTAGACGACTGTCTACCCCTCATTAGTTTTATATTTGTAATACTATAAAAATTCTTTTATATGTGTTTATAACTTATTTAACAAAAAAATGTTCGTGCTGAGTAAGATTAAGATAATTTTACATATTATTTAATTATTCCGTTTATATAATTTTATATTAAAATTTAAACTTAAGTTTTTCTTTTTCATTCCCTACTCAAATATATAAAACTTTATTCTGACTTTACTGACAGTGTTTATCTTAGCGAATAAATAATTTAATTTTTCCTGGCATTGTTTGTGCTGTAAGCTTGACTTTTACTACAGCGTAGTTCGTTTACAAGTATAATTTGAGGGTGCTCGTGTCTTTTAGTCTTCCGGAAAGGTTTAACGTTCAGAAGATTTTATTGGAGTAATAATAAATTGAAGGCAGATATAGTCACGCAAAAGTGACGAAGGATGTAATTAAATATAATTTTTCAAGTGAAACTAATTCGTTTAATTTTGAAATATATATTTTCTTTTTAATTTTATATAGAAGCCACCCTTGTTTTCGTTAGAATTATTTCCTCATTTACTGCATATGAATAAGTTTCGACAAGGAATATGATTTTTTGAGATTTATCTTTTTAATACAAATTTTATTTAAAGGAATTATTATGGAATTTTTTCAGACTTAACATTTTTGCAAGATAAACAACATATTTGCATTTCAACAACAATGCATTTTTTTCTTTTTTCAAAGTTAATTTTTCCCTTGCTGTTTGAATTTCTTATTCAATTATTTACATATTCATCAACTTTGACTGTAGTTACTTCAACTACCCATCATTTTAGCATATTACATAATTGAATTAAATTAAATTCACATTTGCTATCGTTTGTTTTGCATTGTAATTAATAAACTTTTGTTTATTCAATAGATTTACCGGAAAATCTTCCTCTTCCTTTTTCATTTTCCCAGGCTATTTTTTTTTGTTTTTTTTTTTTTTTACATCCGCTGATTTTAATGCATTAATGAAGATAAATTCATTTTAAATTGCTTTAATTATAATAGAATAAAATATTATTGAATATTTTAAATAAGGGGCCGTTAATTAAATTTAAACATATTTTATGATTAAAAAACAACTTTTTAAATGAATTTTTTTATACAAATTTGTTGACATGCCAATGCCTAAAGTAAATTTGTTCACAGTCCAATAAACTATAAATATTTTCTCAGAACAATTCCTGTTTGGATTTTGTATATTTAAATACTTCATTATGACCAAGAAGAAAATCAGGTAGGAAAAATTATTTTGCCATTTCTTGATAAAATTGTCCATAGCGTTGCTGATATTTTTTCTGATGTTTTGCTCTTACTTTCTATGCCCTAAAGAATTTTCGCCAAGCAGAAACTAAAGTAAACAAAAAAATATAAAAGAAAATATAAAAATTTCTAGAAGCTAAATTTGTGTAAAAAATTACCAAAATTAAAATTGTAATAAAATTAAATGCATTTGTATAAATTTAATTTTTCATCTAAGAAAATAAAACGAAATCAAAGGCATCAACACAAATTCAATAAAAAACTAAGAACAATAAACAGAAAAAGAAATTATCCAAGTAAAAGCCATGCAAAATGGCCAAAGTGGAGGCAGAAAAAAGGGAAACTAAACTTTATGCCAGTAGTAGTGAAAGTTACTGCAAATGCAGCATAATTTATTACAGATACTAACAGCGAGGAAAGTATAAAAATCTTAATGGTAGAAAATGAAAAATAAGAAATCAAACAAATACGACAACAACTATTTATATACACTAACGCTTGTGTTTGCTAAGACGAGCTGCTGAAGGATACTGAATTCTGGCTAAAAGCCAACACAAGTCTTTGTGTTTAAAATGTAATAAAAATCAAAAAACTTTTCTAATGCCCCAGGTTGTTCGATACACATACACACGTCCTCAACTTGGAATGAAAATATGAGATTTGTAAAAAGAGACAGTTTAAGGGTTAATTTCTTATTGTTGTTTTGCTTATGACAGCAAGTTAGCATTTACTGCAATTGACATCGACAGGAATAGTTGCTGCTGTTGGTATTTGAGATAGTCCTATTGTTGTTCTTTTTATATTGTTATTCGACTGTCAAAAGCACAAGATAATTATAGTTAATCACTATCAGTATTGCGAATAAATTGAAACGTTATTGAAATTGTAAACTATAGTCTAGTACATAGTCTAGTCTATAGTCTAGTCTATAGTCTAGTACATAGTCAAGTCTATAGTCTAGTACATAGTCAAGTCTAGTCTATAGTTTAGTCTATAGTCTAGTCTATAGTCTAGTACATAGTCAAGTCTAGTCTATAGTCTAGTCTATAGTCTAGTCTATAGTCTAGTCTATAGTCTAGTCTATAGTCTAGTCTATAGTCTAGTCTATAGTCTAGTCTATAGTCT
>NW_025810250.1:0-1138 GCF_022045245.1 Lucilia cuprina
TAGTTCTGTTCTAGTTCTGTTCTAGTTTTGTTCTAGTACTGTTCTAGTTCTGTTCTAGTTCTGTTCTAGTTCTGTTCTAGTTCTGTTCTAGTTCTGTTCTAGTTCTGTCCTAGTTCTATTCTAGTTAAATTTCTTTTTTAGCTCTGTTCTCGTTCTGTTCTAGTAGTGTTCTAGTTCTGTTTAAAAAAAAACTAACGGTATTTTTATGTTAAATAGGAAAGCAAAAGTAATTTTATTCGAAAACTTTTTTAAATACTAAATACCACATCAAATGGACGTTTCGTTTTCTTTAATAAAGAAAAGACAAAAAGGTCAACGAACAATTTGGCACAAACAAACATAGTTTAACAATGATAGCGTTTTATTACAGGAAAACCTCAACCCTTTAGCTACTAACTATTAGTCCACACCACCAGCTTTTTAATTGTGTTAAAATGTTGAAAAATAAACCCCAATTTATGGTACAACAAGACATTATTACCATTTTTCGCAACAACAAACAAAATACTCACGAAAATTATATTTTTTGCAAAATAAAATTATAATAAAAAAACTAGAATAATAAACAAAGGAGAATATAGAATAAAATCGATAATTCTTAGACCTAGATAAGTTTAAAAATAAATATCAAACAGTTGACAAACATTACACAAGGTTAACAAAATCCTAACTTTATTTAATGTTGCCTTAGCACGAAATTCATATTTATACGAAATACAAAACAACAACAAAAAAAATATTATATATGAATTAAATACTTAATACAAATATTTATCAGTATATGTGTTAATATTTGAACAAATGTTAATTGTTGATGAGATACATACATACATACATACATACATACATACTTATATATGTATGGACATACATATACACCAACCAAATGAACAGTAACATAAAATATCTCTAATGAAAAGAGCGTACTAAGACTAAAGTTGACTATGTACTGGTTGATAACTTGTCCTGTAGATGGTTTGAAGTCTAAACTATAGACTAGACTTAAAATTTGGGCTATAGTCACAATTTAAACAGAATTAGAACAGAACTAGAACAGAACTAGAACAGAACTAGAACAGAACTAGAACAGAACTAGAACAGAACTAGAACTGAACTAGAACAGAACTAGAACAGAACT
>NW_025810251.1:0-1922 GCF_022045245.1 Lucilia cuprina
GTCATAGTCTAGTCATAGTCTAGTCATAGTCTAGTCATAGTCTAGTCATAGTCTAGTCATAGTCTAGTCATAGTCTAGTCATAGTCTAGTCATAGTCTAGTCATAGTCTAGTCTTAGTCTAGTCATAGTCTTGTCATAGTCTGTCATACTAGTACTACTTCATTAGGTTCTTGTTTGAAACTGTTTTTCACCTCAAAAAATCTTTCGAAATATATTTATTAAAAAAATCTGTAGAAAAGTGCAATTTACAAATATTTATTTCAAACAAAATCATACTTCATATAACTGTATAATAGTACTTAAAGACAAAATGGCTGAAAACATTTTTTCTATTTTAAAACAAAAATAACTATTGTTAACAAGGAAAAAACAAAAACTGTAAATAAAAATTGGAGTGGCAGGAAAAAATGTTACAAATTGTGATTCATAACTAAAAATAAATACGAAAAAATAATTTTACAAAAAAAGTTTATTTTTACGTTATTTTTCTATATAAATACTTGAAAAGAACTGAAATAAAGAAAGTGAAATGCAATGTGTAAAATGTAAATAGAAATAAAGGTATTTTTTTTTTTTTTTTTTTTTGGAAACAATTTTTTCTATCTAAAATGTTTTATAGGTTTCAATGATTATTTTTTTTTTTTTGAAAGCACAAGTGGGTACAATAAAAAATTGTGGAGAAAAACATTTTAAAATCAATAAATTGTTTATAAGGCAATGCTTGAGGTTTGACTATTTTGCGGTCAAAATTATATTAAAGTTGTTACAGCATAAAAATTTCTATCTTTTTTGAATTTTAGAAAAAAAATTTAATGAAAACTTTATGACTTCCTTCGAAAACAAAACATTGTGCTCAACGCCTAAAACTGTACTATATACATTTAAGTTTACTTATACATATTATGCTGTACTATTTGTAAATGATAAAATAAATTTTTTTCTAGTTATTTAGTTAAGCAACTAGTACACTATTTATTATTTTGTTATAATTAAACTTATGCCATAGTTTAGTGCAAAACAATAAATGTACAACTTGTAAAACTATTATAACAAAAAATAAATAAAATACTTTTAAAATATCATATAATACTAGGTACTTTGTAGTACTAATATGGTTTCTGTATTTTTTTTTTTTGTGGATTCAAAGAATTGGAATTTTTCAATTGAATAGAATGCAACAATTGCCAGTTATCTTTTGTTTGTAAGTATTTTTTAGGTTCTTTTTCCTTTTTTTTTGTTAAGCATACAAATTTAAAATCATATTGTTTGGGGCTTTTGGAACTGGTATATGAGAGTTTTAAAAGAAATATGTAATTTGTCCCAAACGACTAATAGGAATGTAATGCTAAATGTTTTTATTCTTTTAACAGTTTAAAACTGTAAATTTGTATGCAGTAATGAACAAAGTAATACTCGACTATGACTAGACTTTAACTAAAGTATGACTAGATTATGCTTTAAACTAAACTATGGCAAGAACAAGACTATGAACAAGACTATGAGCAAGACTATGAACAAGACTATGAACTAGACTATGAACAAGACTATGAACAAGACTATGAACAAGACTATGAGCAAGATTATGTACAAGACTATGAACAAGACTATGAACAAGACTATGAACAAGACTATGAACTAGACTATGAACAAGACTATGAACAAGACTATGAACAAGACTATGAACTAGACTTTGAACAAGACTATGAACAAGACTATGAACAAGACTATGAACAAGACTATGAACGAGACTATGAACAAGACTATGAACAAGACTATGAACAAGACTATGAACAAGACTATGAACAAGACTATGGACAAGACTATGAACAAGACTATGAACAAGACTATGAACAAGACTATGAACAAGACTATGAACAAGACTATGAACAAGACTATGAACAAGACTATGAACAAGACTATGA
>NW_025810251.1:2050-2422 GCF_022045245.1 Lucilia cuprina
AGACTATGAACAAGACTATGAACAAGACTATGAACAAGACTATGAACAAGACTATGAACAAGACTATGAACAAGACTATGAACAAGACTATGAACAAGACTATGAACAGGACTATGAACAGGACTATGAACAGGACTATGAACAAGACTATGAACAAGACTATGAACAAGACTATGAACAAGACTATGAACAAGACCATGAACAAGACTATGAACAAGACTATGAACAAGACTATGAACAAGACTATGAACAAGACTATGAACAAGACTATGACTAGACAATGACTAGACTATGACTAGACTATGACTAGACTATGACTAGACTATGACTAGACTATGACTAGACTATGACTAGACTATGACTAGACTATGA
>NW_025810252.1:0-2089 GCF_022045245.1 Lucilia cuprina
TTCTGTTCTAGTTCTGTTCTAGTTCTGTTCTAGTTCTGTTCTAGTTCTGTTCTAGTTCTGTTCTAGTTCTGTTCTAGTTCTGTTCTAGTTCTGTTCTTCTTCTGTTCTTGTTCTGTTCTAGTTCTGTTCTAGTTCTGTTCTAGTTGTGTTCTAGTTCTGTTTTAGTTTTGTTCTAGTTCTGTTCTTGTTCTGTTGTATATCCGTCTTTTCTAGTTTTGTTCTAGCTCTGTTCTAGAAAATGTTAAAACCGATTTAATAAAAATGTTATTGAATTTATTGGGTGTGGCAATATAAAAAAGATTATTTCAAAATAAATGCTGTTTATTTAGTGGTTTAACCATAAACTGGCTCTTAATCAAGTCTTTGTTATAAATTATTTATTTTGACATAAATGTCTATTTAGAAAAAACCCAGAATTTTTTATATAAAATTAACACAAATCATTTGTTTCCATTACTCCTACTTCCGTTTTTTTCATTTTTCCTGTTACAAAGTACTTAAAATTGCAGACAAAACATGTTTCAAATTGTTTTACAAATAAATCGTTTTTTTACATATATTTTTTCTAACATATTATTATAATACAATATCAATTTAAATATTAAAAATATTTTTTTTTTCGTTTTTTTTTTCGTTTTTTTTTTTTAATTATGGTTTATAATTAAAAATGCATTTTACGATAATAAAAACAATGTAAATACGAGAAAAAATTTAAATAAATATTTCAATAAATATTAATAATATTTATAAATATTTGTTATTGTTGCTGTCTATTTAACTGGATAGTTTTTAGTCGTTTTGGATATTTTATGCAAAATTACAAAAGGAAAAAAAGATGAAATTAAATTATATTTTTTCTATATCCTTCCTGCATAAAATTGTACAATCATGGTGGTTATTGTGGTTGAAAATGTACACATACATATGCATCAACAAAAAAAAAATTCAAAAAAATCATGTACAGTAATAATAAAATATTCAGAAGAAAAAAAACAATAAAAACATATTTTATATTTGTCAAATGGTATGTTGTTGTAGTTGTTATTATAATTAAAATTATTGTTAAAATTATTATGGTTATACTTGTACATTCACACCATTACTTCAATGCTTCAAAAAAGACTTAGATTTGTGTGTATATGACATTCATTTGCCCCTGTGGTATATCCTTCAGATTTTTTTCTATTTTTATTTTATTTAGGAAACAATTTTTATGCATTATTTGCATTAATATCTGTGTATTTGTGGTTTCACTTGATTTTTTTGTTCAGTTTATAAAATTTTATTGCCCACCGGGGGTATTATTGGGTTTTTACCATATTTGTTTATAATTCAGTGAATTATACTTTTTTTGGGGGTTTTGGAAATTTATTATGCAATTTTCATGCATAAATAATTTATTGTATTGTTAACCAAATAGAGAGACATAAAATAAGGTGAACAAAAATATCTGAATAAACTAAATAACTAATATATTATAGTTTAATTTAAGTTCTACTTTAGTTCCACTTTAATTCCAGTTCAGTTCCAGTTCGGTTCTAGTTCAGCTTTAGTTCGGCTTTAGTTCAGTTCTAGTTTACTTCTAGTTCAGTTCTAGTTTAGTTCTAGTTTAGTTCTAGTTTAGTTCTAGTTTAGTTCTAGTTTAGTTCTAGTTTAGTTCTAGTTTAGTTCTAGTTCAGTTCCAGTTCAGTTCTAGTTCAGTTCTAGTTCAGTTCTAGTTCAGTTCTAGTTCAGTTCTAGTTCAGTTCTAGTTCAGTTCTAGTTCAGTTCTAGTTCAGTTCTAGTTCAGTTCTAGTTCAGTTCTAGTTCAGTTCTAGTTCAGTTCTAGTTTAGTTCTAGTTCAGTTCTAGTTCAGTTCTAGTTCAGTTCTAGTTCAGTTCTAGTTAAGTTCTAGTTAAGTTCTAGTTCAGTTCTAGTTCAGTTCTAGTTCAGTTCTAGTTAAGTTCTAGTTAAGTTCTAGTTAAGTTCTAGTTCTGTTCTAATTCTATTTTAGTTCTGTTCTAGTTCTGTTCTAGTTCTGTTCTAGTTCTGTTCTAGTTCTGTTCTAGTTTTGTTCTAGTTCTGTTCTAGTTCTGTTCTAGTTCTGTTC
>NW_025810253.1:0-1497 GCF_022045245.1 Lucilia cuprina
TTCAGTTCTAGTTCAGTTCTAGTTCAGTTCTAGTTCAGTTCTAGTTCAGTTCTAGTTCAGTTCTAGTTTAGTTCTAGTTCAGTTCTAGTTCAGTTTTAGTTCAGTTCTTCTACTACTCAAAATATGCCTTTTAGCCTTAAAATACAAGTGTTCAATTATCTTTTATAAATACTTTATATTTTAGTATTAATTTGTATATAAAACCGTTAATAACGGATATAGAAAAAATGCAATTTATAACCCAAAGCCTCATACTTTCTAATATCGAACGCTTCTAGAAAACTTTTGTTAAAACTCATAATTAATGCTAACTATTGTTAACTAAAACAGCTAAATTAAAGCTAATTTAAGTTATTTGTATGCAAATGGTAGCATTTGCACAGCTTGTAGGTCTTTTTCTTAGCAATTCATTTTTATAGTTTTCATTCATAAAATAACAACTTCCTTGTTACTAATAAGAGTAGAATTTTTCTCAATTTTATTACTTTTAGCTTTTCATAAACAAATTTTACTGCTAATTAGTAGAACTAGAATGCCTTAAAAGAAATTGAGTTGTTAAATGAAAGATTTATTAGAAAAAATCGATGTAAAGGAAGGGATTTTAGTTACGATTTAGTAAATGAAAATATTTGTGAGCGTATTTATGTAACAAATTAAATTAAATCTTAAATTTATATAATTCTAAAATTTGTCATAGGATTTTAAATAATAGTTTTTATTAAGTTAAGCTTTAGCGATATTCAAAGAAGTAAAACTTTATTTTCATAAAAAAATCAATTCATATTTTTCTTTTGCATTACTTTAACCATTATATTTTTTTTCTATTATTTAATTTTATTTCTCGTTATTGTTGTTGATTTTTTTAATAATCAATTGCATGACTAATATCAACTATATTTGGGTCATGCAAAATAGTATTTTGTTTTTTTTGCCAGTCTTCCTATAGCCGTTTGCTAACTTTGTCTCGCAGCAATTGCAAAACAGAAACCATTAAAATTGTTTCTTGCCTGATGTAGCAAGCTCGCTGGCTAGAAAAATCTATAATTTACCAAAAACAGAAAATGAAAAGTAAAAAAAGTATAAAGAAAAAAATTAAACCAAATTTTTTTATTTAAATATTGGTAGACAAAGACACAAAGCAAGTGCATTATTAGCCCGAAAATAAAATCGAGTATTTGCATATTTTTCAATCAATTTAAATTGCAGGTCATACAAATGCAAACCACACATAGAGACAGACATACTCAAAGTTTGAAAATGAAGAAAAAAAGGAATATTTAAATCAATAGGACATAAACGAACAGGAAAGCAGCTACACAAAGTTAAGAAGGTGTATGTACAAGACAGTTTCCTTTCAAAAGGGGAAATTAAGGAATGTGTCAGGTTAGAGAACTATTCTTCAACAAAGCTTTTGGTGGTCGAGATAGATAGATAGATAGATAGATAGATAGATAGATAGATAGATAGATAGATAGATAGATAGATAGATAGATAGAT
>NW_025810254.1:0-2899 GCF_022045245.1 Lucilia cuprina
CAATTAAACATCAAAAAAAGACATGCATAGTTGCATGTAAAAAATCACCGTATAAATGTTCATGATTTTTTTGAAGATTCTCAAAAGAGAATTGGAAAAAACAGACGTGTGAAAAGTCTTCATGTAAATTGCGCCTTAAAGTAATACAATAAATAAGGGTGGTTTTTAAGCATACACAGCATCCTCTCTTTTTTTGTCTCTGAGTAATTTTTTGTAGTTGTGCGTTTTTAATTTGTTACTTACGTATTTATAATAGTAGCCGCAAGCGAAATATTATTGAATAAAAAAGGAAAAATTGCATGCTTTTGATGTTTGTCGCTTGCATTAACCAATGTGGACAGTTTTTGTTGAAAAGATTTTTGCAACAAAATGTAACTGTAAAAAGGGTGTGTGTATTGAGTATTTATTATAACATTGTTGCCAGACTAATTTAGTGTAAATCTGTGAAAGTTAACAAAAATATACATATTGCTAAAAGTTTTTAATTATTATATTCATATCAGTTTATATATGTATATAGTACTATAGTGAATTGCATTAGCCCTTTAAGCAACAATGTGAAAATATGATTTTCTTAAACTAATTATTTAACAATTTTTTCGAAAATTTATAGATTTTAACTTAATATGTTAAATACATCATTTGTTGGATAGTATTCAAAGATTTCCTTCGATATTATTAAAAAGTAACCTATTAAATATCTAAGTAATTTATCTTTATAATGTGATTTTTAAATTAATTTTTAATTATTATATTCATATCAGTTTATATATGTATATAGTACTATAGTGAATTGCATTAGCCCTTTAAGCAACAATGTGAAAATATGATTTTCTTAAACTAATTATTTAACAATTTTTTCGAAAATTTATAGATTTTAACTTAATATGTTAAATACATCATTTCTTGGATAGTATTCAAAGATTTCCTTCGATATTATGAAAAAGTAACCTATTAAATATCTAAGTAATTTATCTTTATAATGTGATTTTTAAATAAGTGTATTAGGAATTTTATGTATTGGGGTAAATTAAAATAAGAAATTATAAAAGTAAAAAATTATTTGAAAAAATTGTAATAATATTTTAATAATAACTTTTGTAATAACTCTTATTATATGGAATTTTGTGCAAAAATAACTCCCAAACCTAGCAAAAAATCCCGAAATGAACTGTAAATCTGGCAACGCTATAAAATAGAGATGAACAAAGAACCTACAGTGTGAAATAGTTTTGTTCGTACAACTAAAATTAAACACATGTATGTCTTATTTTTAATGATTCATGACCCTAAGAGAGTAGAGAAAATGTTTTCCATTGTTCCAAGCTGTGGCATATACTTTTTTTAAATCAGCTGAACTAGGTAATTTGATCTAATTTATTAATCATTATCATGTACGAATATATTGTATTTCACATTGTATGCATGATCAGGTTGTAATAAAAAAACGAACTGACGAAGCACAACAAATATGTTTTGTTTTTATATTCTCTCTTTTATGTTTGCTGTCCATTATGCAACCGCAAACGACGTGCGATTTATAAAAAGAGTATACAAAAAGCATACATAGAAGTTTTCGCGTGTATCACAGATTGTATTTTACTTCTTTTTTTTTGCAAAAATTTAGAAGGAAATATAACGGTAAAAATGTGTATTGCGAAATAACTTGACAAAAGCGTTTTCAATATTTTAAGTTTTATTCTGTGTTTAAAAGTTGACAAGTGCAAAAGAAAATTTAAGTGAATAATTAAAAATTTTATAAAATATAAAAATAAAAAAGAGAAGTGTCTTTAAATTTATCCTATAAAACAAATATAAAAAGTGTGTTGTATTTAAAAGGTAATAATATTAAAAATAGTAAAAAATAAACTAAATTTAAGCTAATTGACACACGTGTGATTTATAAATTAGAACGGTATAATTACCTGTTTATATGAGACCCATTTGGGTAATCCCAAAACTACTCCTCAACAAACATTAATGAACTACATAATCCAGAACTCTTTAGAAGCGTGTGTGGGGTAGTTCAAATTTGTACAGGGTAGTCCTCCATGGAATGAAAGATTTAAACTAATCCACACACCCATGTTTAGAATACTCCATGAAGTATTACCCTGCAAAAATTAGAATGAAGGAAACAAAATTCTAATATATAGCATAGAATATATTCTATTAAAATGTATTTTTTTTGCAGAATCTAAAACTTTAATGATATTTTGGTATCTACACAACCTCTTTCCTCCACAGATAAAAGTAGCAACAGAGCCTAACGACTCAAAAATTCGTAAAAAATGCACAATTGCAGATTCCCAAGAGGGATTCGCGGTAATAGCTGATTCGAAAGAAGAACTAGAAGTTAAATTTAAACTTCTTAAGCTGCAATGCCGCAATATCCAGCCAAGAATATTGATTATTGGTAGTATAAGCAATATTAAATTCATTTTTGTATATGTGGATAATATTAAATATCCATTTTTGACATTTCTACAAGCTTTTGACGCATTATTCAAGATTTTTTTTTATTTAATCTTCAGTATCCTGAAGAATCGGAAGTTTTCTATAATTTCATACAAACTTTCTTATATGATTTGCCTTCTGCAAAAAATATGCCAAAGTTTCGATTATTAAACATGACATTTTAAGTCTAAAATAAATATATTTTTTATACCCTTCACTTTCGTGAGAAGGGTATATATAAGTTTGTCATTCCGTTTGTAATTTCTATACTATAATTTTCCGACCCTATAAAGTATATATATTCTTGATCCTTATAGATAGCGGAGTCGATTATGCCATGTCCGTCTGTCTGTCCGTCTGTCTGTCTGTCTGTTGAAATCAGTTTTTAGAGGACCCCAGATATCGGCGATGTCTGAATCTTCAATAATTCTATTAGACATGC
>NW_025810255.1:0-2949 GCF_022045245.1 Lucilia cuprina
AAATAAGTTTATTAAAAATTAAAAAAAAAAAATTATCGAACGTTTTCTATAAAATTTTATACAAAAAGAAAATTTATCGAAAATTTTCTAAAAAAAAAGATTTATAATCATTTTTTTACAAAAATAAATTTTATCAAAAATTTTCTATAAAAAGAAAACTTGCCGAAAATTTTCTTTAAAAAATTTATCGAATGTTTTTTAAAGAACACTTATCGAAAAGTTTCTATAAAAAGAAAATTTATCGGAAAGTTTTCTATAAATAGAAATTTTTCTTTAAACAGATAATTTTTTCAAGAATTACTTTTAAATAAAAAATCTTCTAAGAAGGAAATTCATAGAAAATCTTCTATAAAAAATCATAGAAAATTTTAATAAAAAGGAAATTTTCCACAAAAAAATTATCGAAAATTTTATATAAAATTAATAAAAAATCTCAAAAATTTTCTACAAATAACTTTAAAAATTTTTTATAAATAATTTAAAAAATTTTTTTATATAAGAAAATTTCTCAAAAATTTACAATAAAAAGAAAATTTCCCAAAGATTTTTTTGAGAAAAAATATTTCCCAAGAAATTTCTATAGAAAGACAATTTTAGAATTTTTTTTTTTTAAATGAAAATTCTTAAAAAAAATTATGGAAATTTTTTATAAAAAGAAAACTATTAAAAATGTTTTTTTAAAAAAAATATAAAAATTAAAAAAATATATAAAATTAAAATTCGTAGAAAATTTTCTATAAAATAATTTTTTTTTGTAAAATTCATAAAATGTCTTCAATTAAAAAGTTTTTTTATTTTTCATAAAAAGAAAACTTTTCGAAAGTTTTCTATATAAAAGATAGACAAAAATTTTTTTTCTTAAAAAGAAAATTCATAGAAAACTTTCTATACAAGCATTTTCTTTAAAACAAAATTTTATATAAAAAATTTCTCGAAAAATTTGTATAAAATTAATATTAATAAAAAAAACTTTTATAAAAAGATATTCACAGAAAATTTCTATAGAAAACTCATAGAAAATTTTCTATAAAATGAAAATTCATAGAATATTTGTACAAGAAGGGTCCTTTTTTAAATTAAATAAAAAATATTTTTATAACAAAAAATTATCAAAAATAAACAAAAGAAATATTTTACTAGATATATGTGATGAAATAAATTTTATCAAAAATATTATATTAAGGAAAAGTTCTTTTAAATTTTCTTCTTTTAAAGTTCTTTTTAAATTTTCAATAAAAAGAAAATAAAATATGGAAAAATGTTTTCATAATAATGAGCCCCAAAGTACATTGCTACTAATAATATGTCAGATTTATGTATGTATATGGCCACCTTTTGTTTGAATACTTTCTTTGTTAAGTAAATTTTTTGAAAATGTATTTCTTAATAAAAAATATATATCACTTATTAATTTCTACCAAATAAAGAACAGATGTAAAATATATTATTGAAAAATTATTTCATTTTATATTCATTCATACGATATCTTAATTTTTTTCTTTTTGCAGGGCAACTCAACTGCATCCAACGAAAAAAAAAAAACATTTAATTTATTTTTCACTTATCCATGTGTAGTTAAGTCTGTTCATATTTTAACGGAGTAGATTTTTGTATGTCGTAATGGGTTATATTTTTTTTGCAACTTATCTCTTGTTATCAAAATATTTAATAATGTATTATTTGCATTTTATTCAAAAAATCGCAAATGTTGCTGCTGTCACTTATAGGAATATCAAATATAAAAGAAATACTTTTTATCTGAATACTGATACTTTCAACATACAGTTACTTATTTATACACTATAGTCAAAATGTACGCCATGTTAAATGACTTAAAGTTTGATAAAAAAAAAATCCTATTTATATGAATTTAAAATTAAGCTTCTTACTTTTAAAAATTCTTTAATTTTCGGTCCTAAATTTTTAATATAACCTTTTCATAATAGTAAATGATGCATTTATTTAAATATAGGGTGCCTTAAATATTCGCTCATAATCACGTTTCACATAGTGTAACACACAAAGAAAGATAAAAAATATTTTTTGGCAACGCAATAAATTTTCAACTTAAAACACAATCAAACTCTTTTAAACAAACATTTCAGTTCATTCAAGAGAACGGCCTCCGAGCATGTGTTTTTTACTATATATTCCATTCGCAAAACAGCAAACAAAAAATCCACAAATAAAGGGTTGCAAATTTCGCCCCGTTCTTAAAATACCCAAAAATATGTACGTTACCAAAAGCACGTTGTTTTAAAAATATGCATTTAAAAGAAAACAAATACGAAAATAGTTAAGTATGAGTATAATACTTACTACCCCTAAAAATGAAATTTTGGCATATTATTAAAAAGCGGTCATTGAACCCGAGAACACAACACACGAAATTCTCGTAAACTTCTAGTTGTTAGCGTAAATGTGTAAAAGCTTTTTTTCAGTTGCGCCATTATATGCAAATTTTTAATTGTACCAGGAATGCATACAAATAAATTTTGACGAGAATTTCTTGTCCACTTACTTTGTTCCTTTTTTTCTGTACAAAAATGCTTCGTGGAAAGTTTTTGGTATGTTTTTGTTGTTGTTAAATGCAAAATTTAATAAAGAGGTCAAGACAAGTTTTCAGAAGACAATTTCTAGTTGGTTTAACGTTAATTTAATGATTTAATTTAAATTTGTAATTACTTGCTGGTCGGAGAAAAATTGTACGATTAACGAAACATGTTACGGTAAAAATTTTGTCATTAGAGAAAGTGTCATAGATAGTAATTATGCTTTAACTACTATAGTCTAGTCTGTAGTCTAGTCTATAGTCTAGTCCATAGTCTAGACTATAGTCTAGTCTATAGTCTAGTCTATAGTCAAGTCTATAGTCTAGTTTATAGTCTAGTCCATAGTCTAATCTATAGTCTAGTCTATAGTCTAGTCTGTAGTCAAGTCTATAGTCTA
>NW_025810256.1:0-1851 GCF_022045245.1 Lucilia cuprina
AGAACTGAACTAGAACTGAACTAGAACTGAACTAGAACTGAACTAGAACTGAACTAGAACTGAACTAGAACTGAACTAGAACTGAACTTGAACTGAATTGGAACTGAAGTATAACTGAACTTGAATTAAACTAAAACTGTTTAATATTGTATGCGTTGATGTAAAAGCTATTCCTATCATTTTAAATATTTGGTATTGATAGCCACCCAAGGCTTTTTCTGTTGAGCCTACGGCCTACTCAGCTCATAAATAAGTAACTTTTCAGCATATTCATCACGGCCATTGTAATGCAAAAAATAGTTCTCTTTATTTATTTAAACAATTTATCTTTATTCTGTACTGCACGCATTGTACTTAATGCAAAAAGATAATAAAAAAACAAAACTATTTTAACAGCAATGTGAAAGTCATTTCTTTTACTGCATATTTTTTTTCCTTCATGTCCTCATTATTCTGCCAGCAGAATGCATTAATATGCAAATAATTTAAACAATAATATATTTTTTTTTTGTAACAGAAAAAAGTTAAAAATTTATAAAAAAATAATGATGAACAGTAACAATGAAATGACGAACATCGACTGATACAAAATGGAAAAAAAACTGTTGTTTATCTTAATTTAACAATGAAAAATATGGAAATATTAATTTATGTGTAACAAACAATAAATAAGTAAAAACAAAGTATTACTGGGAAAATGATACATGAAAACAGAAAAACTATGTATAATTATACAAATATTTAAATTAAAGATTGAAGCAATGAAAAAAAACCAACGAAAGGCTGTAAAAAATTTTACTCTTTTACAAATTTTCTTCATTTTCTTTTGCAATAACAATATTAAAATTAAATTTCTTAAATAAACTCACCTTTAAAGCAGCACTTTTTAATGCGTATTGCATAAATACAAAGACAAATTAATATAAATAAAGCTGCCAAACATCCGCCAGCAATGCCCAATAAATAACTCATTTCCAAGGGTTCTATTCATATTCCAGTAATCGTTATGTCAGCCATAGAACAAAAGCGTTGACAAGTGTTTTTAATATAATAATAGTTATTTTTTTGTGTTCATTTTTTTGTCATATGTATTCGAATATCATTTATATGACCATGATGATGAGTGTATGATTTCACAAACACAAATCCAATCCCAAAGTTATTATTTTTGTCATTTAAAAAAATACGTGCATTTAACAGCAATTATTATTTTAAAAATGCGTTTTTCGGTAGATATGGGAAGAAAAAAGAAATTTTTTGTTATTTAATATTATTTTAAATATAATTTTTTTGTTGTTACATACACATTAATAAACACAAATACACATACATATTTTATATATTTATATTATTATGTTTATACAATAGTACGAGTAAAAATAACATTATTTTTAAAAACATGCCTTTTTAAATGCACAAACACACATCTGTTTTTATACACACATACATATATTTATTCAAACTTAATACTTAAATACACCAAAATGTTAAAAAAAATGTTGAAATTATTAAATAATATAAGGGGGGCTTCATATCAGTAGTAAGAGAGACCAGGTAAACTAATTAAGGACTCGAACAGAACTAGAACAGAACTAGAACAGAAATAGAACAGAACTAGAACAGAACTAGAACAGAACTAGAACAGAACTAGAACAGAACTAGAACAGAACTAGAACAGAACTAGAACAGAACTAGAACAGAACTAGAACAGAACTAGAACAGAACTAGAAGAACAGTACTAGAAGAACAGTACTAGAACAGAACTAGAACAGAACAGAACTAGAACAGAACTAGAACAGAACTAGAACAGAACTAGAACAGAACTAGAACAGAACTAGAACAGAACTAGAA
>NW_025810257.1:0-1349 GCF_022045245.1 Lucilia cuprina
AGTTCTAGTTCAGTTCTAGTTCAGTTCTAGTTCAGTTCTAGTTCAGTTCTAGTTCAGTTCTAGTTCAGTTCTAGTTCAGTTCTAGTTCAGTTCTAATTCAGTTCTAAAATAAATTTTGTAAATTAATGGAAAAAATATATATAGAAATCACTTTCTATAAGAGTGCTATTAAATTATGTTATATTCTGCCCCTTAAAATAGTCTTTAATTTATGTGCTGAAAGCCTAAAAGCCTACAATAACATGAATGAAATGTTTTTTTCTCTCATATTTAGTCATCTATTCAAAAATATTTATTTATTTCTTTTTCTTCCTTTTGCAGCCATTATAATTTTATAGAAAAAGAGGAGTTATAGAAAAACGAAAAAAAAATGCTAATGGCTTCCTATTGACTTCTCTTTCTCTTTATTCTGCCTCTTAACATACAATTCAGATATTTCGCATAGAAAGAGAATAATAAAAGCAAATATTTCTTTTTTGATAAATTATTTTATTTAGCCTACTTTAAGGCTTGTTGTATAAACATATAGAATAGATATGGTTATTATTATAATTTTTATGACCTTCATTTATTTGACACATTAACAAATTATCATAGATTTTATTTATATTTTTACTTTTTTCGTTATACAAATATAAAAACACATACATATGTACGTACATATGTATATAGAACACATGTATATTGTAAATATATACGTATTTGTATTAAACTTATGGGCTTATGTGTTTATAATTAAATACACTTTAGCTTTTCTTGTGTCTAAATATTCTGCGGTTTATTGCTGTTTCTCGAGTTATGTAATTTATTTAATTTTTTCTTTTTATCAATAGCCTACTTAAAAGTATACTTTCTGACTTATTAAGGTTTTTATATTATTTATGGACTATTTTTGCATTTGGATTAAATAAAAAACACCTTTATTATATAACTCTCTTATTAACTTCATCAGTGCCAAAAGAATCCTTGGCAAACTTGGTGCAAACTACTGAAAATTTCTTAATAACTCTTTAACACATTTTCCCTACTTTGTATGATAAAGTTTGTGTATTAGTTTTCATTGATTTTTAATTTACTACATACAAGCCATTACCACGAGAGTTTTTAACCAACCCTAAAAGTAAACATGAAAACTAGTTAGGTGGCATAGTTGGACGTGAATGACTTTTAATAATTTTTTAAATATTTTTTATTAAACATTAACTCTTTAATTCAATATTAATTTAAATTCTCTCCCTAGGTCTAGTTCTGTTCTAGTTCTGTTCTAGTTCTGTTCTAGTTCTGTTCTAGTTATGTTCTAGTTATGTTCTAGTTCTATTCTAGTTCTGTTCTAGTTCTGTTCTAGTTCT
>NW_025810258.1:0-2033 GCF_022045245.1 Lucilia cuprina
GAACTGAACTAGAACTGAACTAGAACTGAACTAGAACTGAACTAGAACTGAACTAGAACTGAACTAGAACTGAACTAGAACTAGAACTAGAACTGAACTAGAACTGAAATAGAACTGAAATAGAACTGAAATAGAACTGAACTAGAACTTAACTAGAACTGAACTAGAACTGAACTAGAACTGAACTAGAACTGAACTAGAACTGAACTAGAACTGAACTAAAACTGAACTAGAACTGAATTAGAACTGAACTAGAACTGAACTAGAACTGAACTAGAACTGAACTAGAACTGAACTAGAACTAAACTAGAACTGAACTAGAACTGAACTAGAACTAAATTAGAACTGAACTAGAACTGAACTAGACCAGAACTAGAACTGAACTAGAACTGAACTAGAACTTGAACTGAACTAGAACTGAACTAGAACTGAACTAGAACTGAACTAGAACTGAACTAGAACTGAACTAGAACTGAACAAGAACTGAACTAGAACTGAACTAGGACTGAACAAGAACTGAGCTAGAACTGAACTAAAACTGAACTAGAACTGAACTAGAACTGAACTAGAACTGAACTAGAACTGAACTAGAACTGAACTAGAACTGAACTAGAACTGAACTAGAACTGAACTAGAACTGAACTAGAACTGAACTAGAACTGAACTAGAACTGAACTAGAACTGAACTAGAACTGAACTAGAACTGAAATAGAATTGAACTAGAATTGAACTAGAACTGAACTAGAACTGAACTAGAACTGAACTAGAAGTGAACTAGAACTGAACTAGAACTAGAACTGAACTAGAACTGAACTAGAACTGAACTAGAACTGAACTAGAACTGAACTAGAACTGAACTAGAACTGAACTAGAACTGAACTAGAACTGAACTAGAACTGAAATAAAACGGAACTAGAACTAAACTATGGACTAGACTATAGACTAGACCATATTTCCATATTACTACTTTTAAGTGCTTATAATGTATATATTTTCTTATAGAAATCTAAAATTATTTTTTTTTTTAATATGTTACCAATCATTCGCCCAAATAAGTACAACTTGACATTTTATCTAGAGTGTAACAAATACGTAAATCAACAAATAATCACATGTATCACCTGTAATTAATCTATACAGAAGCAAAAACAAAAACTACAACAACAACAAGATATCGAAACATTTAAATTAAATTTTTTTTTGCTATTGACATGATTTAGTCTTTTGCGAATTGGAAACTTAATAGAAAATACATATTTCTCAGCAACACCAAACGACAAAACAATAACAACTACAAAAAATATAATTTAAATTAAATAGATAATTGGTTTGTTTTTTCAAAAATTTTCTAATTCGGTTACTTCAATATATTGTTATTTTCTAGAATTTATAATAAGTTAATGTGAATGTGTGTGCAAAGCTTTATAAATATTTAAAATAATCATGAATTTTATGTTTGCATTTAAAGATTTATGTAGAAGTATTAGAAATATTATAAGAAAAAGCTTTAAGCAAAGTTAATTATTCATAGAAATCTAACAATTGTCTTCTTTGGAATACGAGAATGAATAATAAAAATAAATAAATTAAATATTTATTTATTTATAAATAAATGAAAAAAATAAGTCATTTGCACTTTAAACAAATAATGAACAACTAAATAATTTGATTAGTCAAATGAAAAATATTGGAAATTATTGCAGTTTATTCTAAAAATCTAATTTAAAGACAACAATTTTTTGTTAGACGTTTTCAACACATGTCAACAATGCTATGTTTTATCTTTAGTATAGTTTTAAATCTAGTATACAGTTTAGTCTCTAGTTTAGTCGATAGTGTCGACTACAGGCTAGTCTAAAGCCTTGTGTATAGACCAGTATATAATCTAGTCTAATATATATTCTAAACTATAGTGTAGCCTATTATCTAATCTATAGTCTAGTCTATAGTTTAGTCTATAGTCTAGTCTATAGTCTAGTCTATAGTCTAGTCTATAGTCTAGTCTATAGTCTAGTCTATAGTCTAGTCTATAG
>NW_025810259.1:0-3558 GCF_022045245.1 Lucilia cuprina
TTCAGTTCTAGTTCAGTTCTAGTTCAGTTCTAGTTCAGTTCTAGTTCAGTTCTAGTTCAGTTCTAGTTCAGTTCTAGTTCAGTTCTAGTTCAGTTTTAGTTCAGTTAAGACCAGATTGCAGTCATAACTACGGCAGCAGATTGTAATCCTTTAGTCCAAAGAAATTCAGTAAAAATTTCTTCAAGAATTTTATAAAGGAGAAAATACATAAACTAGACACAGATATATGTAAATATTTATCATACGCCCTGTGAGTCTCAAGATTACAAGAACATCTTTGAAAAATTGGATGTGCCGATTCAGACGAATATAGAGCATGTGAAAAGGACGGTGAAATTCTGGAGCACTTTCTCTGTCAAACATTTGTCGAAGTTAGATGCAAGTATCTTGACTAATAGAAAGAAAATTAAAAAAAAAATATTTCAAATTTCACCCTAAAAATCACCAAATTAGCCACACCAGTTCTCTTCATACTCGCGTTTTTGTTTTACTTTATTCTATTTGTTTCACACTCATTAGTGTTACAATTCAATTTTATAGTTTTATTCACGTTCCTGTTTTCATTTACACAATTTGTACTGTTTTAAGCATGATCTTTTATATTATGCTCTGTTCTGTTATGCTTTGCTTTATTTCCTTTTTATTTAATTTGTACATATACATATGTATGTACGTATGTATATGTGTGTATGTAGTAGTTTGCTCTTTTGCCTAACTACAATTACGAAATAAAATGTGCATCATATGAGTTTAAAATCATGCCTATTTCATGTCTTCTAACTTCTTGTTCGCCTTTCCTTTCCTCTGCATGGCTGTGCAGGATTAACGTGCGAATAGTTACCTAGAAAAGGATACAGTAACTGACAACGGGAAACAGCCAATTTTATATTATATCCTTATTTTTTTAATATGTTAAGTAAATTGTAAGTATATACAACATATTTATACTCATGTGTTCATGGTTTATTTTTTATTTTTTAAACTAAAGTATGTTTTTAAGTAAATGTATGTTAATGAAAATGGTCTTTTTTGGCAGTAGTTGAAAGGTATGAAATGATTGATGTAAATAAAATACATGATAAGTGGAAAGTGACAAGAGTTTGGTATGAGTTTATGGGAATTTCGACAAAAGCTTATAATTTTTTCTTGAACAGTTAAGAAGATTGGTTGCAGTAGTTGGAGAATGTGTTGGGAACTTCAATATTAGTTTAGTCACCACTAGAAAGTATATAAACTCCTTCAATAAAAGTAGTTTATATGCTTTCTTAGCAAAACTTTAAATTTGAAAGTTTTATGCCGATTTACACGTTTAGTTTAGCGAAGATAACATTCTTTTAAATATTTTCCATATTATTGTGCAAGTACTGCATAAGTATCTGCATTACCAGAACAAGATTCCTTAAATAGCTGTTGCTCTTTTCCCCCATTTCGTTTCAAACAAGTAAGAAGTTAAAGTCAGGCGAGGTCGACCATATAATACCCTACATCTGTATAAGAATGAAATGTGATTTAGTTTTCATAATGAAGTATCTGCATTACCAGAACAAGATTCCTTAAATAGCTGTTGCTCTTTTCCCCCATTTCGTTTTAAACAAGTAAAAAGTTAGAGTCAGGCGAGGCCGACCATATAATACCCTACACCTGTATAAGAATGATATGTGATTTAGTTTTCATAATGTGCTTCGTCAGATCTACTTAAGCCCTTTTTTGCTTAATAGAACTATGGATATTTCAGTTAAGTTTTGAAGGAATTGAGGCCCTAAAATTATAAAGTTCATGGGGGTCATCAAGGCTAGTATAGAAATTGGTTTTGCAGCTTTTTGTCGCGATACGAGTATATTAAACATAATTATGAACTTAAAAGCCCTATTCGAGGGTTCAGGCTCGGTGAAATAATGGACCGAAGTTAACCATTTCCAATAGGCTTTGTCTAGGATATCATACAAAATCATGTGCTAAATATCATTGAATTATCTCCAAAATTGCGACTTGTAGTTTGATTGCATGGTTAACAAGCCCTTTTCGGGGATTCAGTTGTATGGGGGCTAGGTGAATGGACCGATCTTAATAATTTTCAATAGGGTTCTTTCCTGGCATATTAAAAAATCATGAAAAAGATTGCGAGCAGTATTTGGATTACAAAGTTTACATGGACGGACAGACGGAAGGTAAGACAGACAGAGAGACGGACAAACAAACAGACAGACAGACGGACAGACAGACGGACGGACATAGCTAAATCGAATCTGAGCCGATTGGTATACTTTAAGGTGGATATAGAACGTACGTTACAAACATCAGCACAAACCTAATATACCAAACCCACTAAAGTGGTGTAGGATATAAAAAAGGGTTGATATTCAAATGCATTTTCACAAGAATCATATAGACATAACTTTGCATATGCCGAATGAATGAATGAATGTCATGTTTTTAGATACTTAGACCATGTTTTCCAAAAAATATATTTTTTTCATACTTTTAATATAGAACTGTGGCATTTAGTATATTTTGTGGTTTCTATACATTTACTATTAAAGAATTTCATATATGAGTCTGTTATTAAAGGGGATAAATAAAAGGGGGTCTTGGAATATTCCATGTGGTTTTGAATGCTCAAATAAATAAAAAAAAAACAAAAATCAAAAAATAAAACTTAATTAAGTTATTGTAAATTATAATCAAAAGAGGTTTTAAGGGGAAAATTAATAATAAGAGAAAAATGGAACAACTAAAACGAAATGTTTAGTAAAATATTTAAAAAGAAGTAATAGAGGATGTATAAAAAAATTTATTAAAATAAAAATTTATTAAAAATCGAAGCAGAAGGTCCTATAACAAACTACTACTACTCCCCCTCTCCATTTTGCCCATGTAAGAGTACATTTTCTCCCCTCACCTTAAAATCAACTTTAAGCAACATAATTCATTCATACATATTTGCCATTAAAAAAAACTCTTGTGCATAAAGTATAAAGGAAATCTTTAGTTTTACTAATAGCTCAAAAATTCTTTCATTTATTCAAATTTATTTTAAGAACATTTTTCTCTATAATGTTTTCCAATCATTCAAAAAAACACTTACCTTTGAGGCAAGTACCACACAAACGAAAAACCACAAAAAGAAAGGAAATCTATAATATATACATGTGTTGGAGGAAAAACCAATATATCTGCATTAAAATTGCATAAGTTTTGCTAAGTTTAGTTAAGCTTTGATGGAGGTGTATCAACCATACATACTATATACATATGAATGTATATATTTATTTTTTGACTTTATAATTCAGTAGCTTTTTTCAATATCTCCATCACTAGAAACATAAAACATCATTGAACTCTTAAGATAGTGATGATAAAGAAGAGGAGATATGATAAACATTTATTTTATAAATAAAGGTTTGGGTGAACAAGAATAAAAAGTTCGTTTTGTGTTTTTCTAGTTCTACTCTTCTGTTCTAATTCTGTTCTAGTTCTGTTCTAGTTCTGTTCTAGTTCTGTTCTAGTTCTGTTCTAGTTCTGTTCTAGTTCTGTTCTAGTTCTGTTCTAGTTCTGTTC
>NW_025810260.1:0-1099 GCF_022045245.1 Lucilia cuprina
AATTTTGCAAATTTTGCACACCACTAGAATTTAACATGAAGAATCTTTCAAATGATACCACATACTGTATATATTGTTTAAGAAATGTATAATTTAAAACAAAATAACTAAAAAGGGATTTTTTTGTAACCGATTCAGCTCACGAACGGCCATCGATAGAATAGAAATATTTTGGGAACCATTATAAAACAAAAAGACTTTTTGAAGCTGGATAAAATATTGAATTTAACATGAAGAATCGTGTTCCCATACGATATTTTCTTTAAAACTGTCCAGCTCACGAATGGACAACAATTAACTGAAAATATTTTGGGTAACATCATATTACATAACAGCGAATATTATGAGAGGGGTAACACAAACACCATTTTTTGTGAGTCGATCTAATGTACATATATTACTTTTTTAGATTAGTTGTTAAATCAATTATATTTTCTACTATTTTAATTTCAATTAATTCAATAAAAACTATAAAATTTCATTTTATTTAGATTTATTTTTATAGATTTTATTTTGGTGAGTATACAAATAGAAGAAGAGAAAACTCATCTTCTAGAAAAAGGGAATACTCATCTTCAAGAAGAAGAAAATACTCTTCTTCTAGAAGAAGAGAAAACTCATCTTCTAGAAGAAGAGAAAACTCATCTTCTAGAAGATAAGATAGGAACACTTCTAGATGATACTAAGTAGTCACATCAATAAGTGACTTCCTAGCCACATCTAGAAGAGTCTTTGGCAATACCTTACTTCCAAGAGTCATCTAGAAGTTTCTTCTGTGGGTCTTCCAGAAGTATCTTCCACGTTACTCTTAGACGTTCCCCAGTTCGGCATCAGTTCTTCCCGACTGGTGACAAGAATTCTTATACTTCCGCAACATCGCTGGCGAGCTTTTGGCACGTTTGGAAGTTTCACACGGGTAACTTCCGCAATAGAAAATGTTTGTAGGGATTATTCAGAAGTCACTAAACATTTAGAAGACAAAACTATTGCGCATCACCCCAGACGCCACGTCAGAAACACATTTTACAAAAACAAAATACATTGATTTCGAATTTTCGTCTTCTAGAAATATACTTTTAAGTTACTTCCGGATGATAGT
>NW_025810261.1:0-1526 GCF_022045245.1 Lucilia cuprina
GACTAGACTATAGACTAGACTATAGACTAGACTATAGACTAGACTATAGACTAGACTATAGACTAGACTATATACTAGACTATAGACTAGACTATAGACTAGTCTATAAACTAGACTATAGACTAGTATATAAACTAGACTATAGACTAGTCTATAAACTAGACTATAGACTAGTCTATATACTAAGGACTAGACTCTAGGTTAAACTATAACTTTACTGTAGTTAAGCTATAACTAAACTATGACTTGACTAAGGATTTTACTATAGACTAAAGGTAATAGACTTGACTGTAGAATAAACTATAGACTAGTCTTTAGTCTATTTAGATTCTATTAATCGTTTTAATAAAAATATTTAGCGTTTTAGTTTTCAAATATTTAAATTATTAATTTCTCTTACCACCTTACAAAAAAAGACTCCCTCCCACCCCCATAAGTATGCTGCTATATTTATTTCATTAAAATTTTTAATGGATTTTATTCTTAAGCTTTTTTTCTTTTTATTTCTTTCGTGGTCTTTACAATTTGCTTTTGTATTGGCAGAAACTTTCCCCTATTTGGGGTAAAAATCCTCCCAAAAAAAAGGACAAAAAATTGACGCATATTGAAAAATACTTTAAAACGCGGATTCTTACGCTTTTTTGAACAATTGCTTTTACAAGACCCTTTTCCATTAATTAGTGTTTGGTCGTTGGTTGTTTCATGTAGTGTTTCCTTTTTTTTGTTAGAAAAAAAGGGTTCTAAAGCAAAAAGTTGGTTTGATTTTTTGTTTTTAGGCAAAAAAGGGTAAAAATCACAATTTTGGGCAAAAAACAATTCTATAACGAATTGTCTACTTATGTACAATTTTTGGAATACATTAAATAATTTTTATTAATAATTGTTGTTGTTATAGTATTTCTAAGCATTTTTTATAAGCTTAAGTAAATAAAAATTTTTGAAAAATTTTAAAGTTGGTTGAGGGGGTGTTTTTGTTAACACTTGTCCCTTCTTTTTTTTTGCTGAGGAAGCAGCATAATTATTATCTTTACAATTGAGTAAACAGATTTATAATTAATTGTGACAGTTTAGTTTTTGAGAATGAACGCGAAAAACAAAACAGTTTAACATTTTCAAATTGCTGGCATTGTGGCCAAAATCTTATTAGATGCTTTCTGGCGAAACCACTTCAAATAAATTAAGAAAGTTTTTAGTAGTTAAAAGAAGAATTTACCTTTTTGTAATTTCTAACACCTAAAAGTAGACATTTGAAATCTTGTTTAATTAGTTAAACTTTTTGAGAATTATAAGAATTATTGACACAATTTTTGGGATAATTGAAAAAAAAATATTTCGAAAATTTTTGAGAGAAGCATTTATTTTGAAGCAGATTATTGACTCGGTTATCGACTGGACTAAAGACTAAACTGTAGGCTAGACTATAATCTAGTCTAGTCTATAGTCTAGTCTATAGTCTAGTCTATAGTCTAGTCTATAGTCTAGTCTATAGTCTAGTCTATAGTCTAGTCTATAGTCTAGTCTATAGT
>NW_025810262.1:0-1505 GCF_022045245.1 Lucilia cuprina
AATTTTCTATAAAAAGAAAATTCATCGAAAATTTTCTATAAAAAGAAAATTCATCGAAAATTTTCTATAAAAAGAAAATTCATCGAAAATTTTCTATAAAAAGAAAATGCATCGAAAATTTTCTATAAAAAGAAAATGCATCGAAAATTTTCTATTAAAAGAAAATTCATCGAAAATTTTCTATAAAAAGAAAATTCATCGAAAATTTTCTATAAAAAGAAAATTCATCGAAAATTTTCTATAAAAAGAAAATTCATCGAAATTTTTCTATAAAAAGAAAATTCATCGAAAATTTTCTATAAAAAGAAAATTCATCGAAAATTTTCTATAAAAGAAAATTTATCGAAAATTTTCTATAAAAAGAAAATTCATCGAAAATTTTCTATAAAAGATAATTTATCGAAAAATTTCTATAAAAAGAAAATTCGTCGAAAATTTTGTATAAAATGTTTTATCGGAAAAAAATATTTTTTTAATGAAAATTCATTGAATATTTTCTTTAAAAAGAAAATTTATCTGAAATTTTCTAAAAAAATTCATAAAAAATTTTCTTAAAAAATAAAATTTATCGAAAGTTTTATATTAAAAAATTCATTTAAAGGTGAAGTTTTTAATAAAAAATATTATCGATTTTTTCATTAAAAACTTGATAAATGACATATATTTAATTCTAAAAATTCTAATAAAAGTCATACTCTCTAAAAAAACAAAATTACCTTTACAATTTCCAGTAGCAGATAACATAACATATTTTAGCCCTTATTGTTACATAAATCTTAAATATTGTGTATTTGTTCATTCTTTTTCAACGTCGTTGTTGCATTATAATGTTTACTTACATTCTTTTATCTTTCTCTCTTGTTATTATTATTTTTTTCATTCTTATAAATAATATTTTTTCCGTAGTGATTGATGACATCTTCAATAATCATGATTTTGCATATTTTGTCATTCATAGCTTTAACGTTATACTAGTGTTTTGATTTCTTGTTTTATTTCTCAGACTTATACATATAAATATTCTTTCCGATATATTTTATCTTTACTTGATAGCACATAGTACTACTAAAGAATGAAAAATTGTATTGTACAAATATAAATATGACAAAATGTTGCTGATGAACATGACATTATTGTCGGAAAGAAAGTAAGCAACATCAAAAATAATATTTATTCATTTCTCACACGACTTACGCAGAATGTCAATCAGGGTGTTGTTGAATTTTATTTACAGTCATCAGCAACATCACATATGATTGAGGAGTTTTTCGAATATAAAAAAAATTGTTGTTAATTTTATAGAAGGCAAATAACCTACATTTGCAGTTCTCTCAATTCGAAAATAGTATAAAATTTCAGAATACATAAAGCGCAGAGAAATACTATAAACTGGTTCAAGTTTAGTTCTAGTTCAGTTCTAGTTCAGTTCTAGTTCAGTTCTAGTTCAGTTCTAGTTCAGTTCTAGTTCAGTTCTAGTTCAGTACTAGTTCAGTTCTAGTTCAGTT
>NW_025810263.1:0-1645 GCF_022045245.1 Lucilia cuprina
GACTATAGACTAGACTATAGACTAGACTATAGACTAGACTATAGACTAGACTATAGACTAGACTATAGACTAGACTATAGACTAGACTATAGACTATATACTAGACTAGTTTAGTCTTTAGCCTAAAGTCTAGTCTATAATTCGTTCTATGGTATGATGTTTAGTCTAGTCTTAATTTTAGTCTATAGTCTAGTTTATTGACTAGTCTTCAGTCTATGGTTTAGTCCATAGTCTATTCTAATCTATAATCTAGTCTATAGGCTGTTATATCTTATATGTACATACAAGCAAAGTCTAGTCTATAGTTAAACCATAGTATAGTCTATAATTTAGTCTATAGTCTATTATATGTTATATACACTTGCATCATGCTCTCTACACTATAGTTCTGCAGGGTTTTTAAACAATTAAATTTCTATTTATGTTCGTAATTTCAACAAATAGATATCTAAAGTGTGAAATAACTAGTAGGTAACTTTACCAAAGGGGTAAGTTGACATGTATTTCAAATCAGTACCTATGGATTAAAATTACCAAATATTTTTACACTAAAGGTAACTATGTACTGATAGATACCTATTTGTTGAAATTACGGGCATTAAGTATATTTTACTTAATTACCCATTTAAAAATATTAAAAACAATTTACCGCTGTTATGAAAACAATTTTATATAATAAATTACTGTATTTACTGAACACTCGATTAAACAATGTTCATTTGTGGAAAACTGTTAAATTTGTTAATTCTGTTTTTGCTGAATCACATTATAAATGGATGGGTAAAATATAAAATTTATTTACACAAAAAACAAAACTTAAAAAATGTGTTCTTTTCAGAGATTAAATTTTGATTCATTTCGGCAGGAAAATAATGCCGATATAGTTAAATTCATAAATGTTAAATTAATCAATATCACAAATCGACAAAATGCCTTAAATGGTTCTTTTATGTTTCACAAAGATATTGTTAAATTTGATATTACATTTCTTATAACGTCTATCAAAAGAAATGGTCTGCCATGGACACTGCTAAATGTTACCCTAGATGGCTGTGATTATTTGAAAAAGGGCAGTCGTAAGAATGTGATTTTTCCTTATGTTTTCTTGAGCGAAATACGTGCTACAAATCCCGAATTTCCCAAAAGTTGTCCCATAGGAAAGGTTAAGTGATATTTATTATATAAAATGTTACAATGACTATAACGATTAGTAAAATATGTATTTAAATTTTAAGATAAAATGATTTTATTAAGAAATTTTTCAATACAATCCGCAAGAGTTCCCTTAAACTTTCCGGAAATTTCCTTTTACTGTGAAGTTATAGTAAGACAACGTATGGCGCATGTATTTTCATTTTTCATAAAGGGTTCAGTAAAGAATATTAAATAATTTAATTAAAAACATTGTTTTATTATTATTATTATTACAATTACATACTATACACCAATAAATTAAATGGTTACGTTGTTATTGAGCTAGCGACGCTGTTGTATGTTTACGGCTTAGCAAAGATTGTCTATAGTCTAGTCTATAGTCTAGTCTATAGTCTAGTCTATAGTCTAGTCTATAGTCTAGTCTATAGTCTAGTCTATAGTCTAGTCTATAGTCTAGTCTATTGTCTAGTCTATTGTCTAGTCTATTGTC
>NW_025810264.1:0-1563 GCF_022045245.1 Lucilia cuprina
AGTCTATAGTCTAGTCTATAGTCTAGTCTATAGTCTAGTCTATAGTCTAGTCTATAGTCTAGTCTATAGTCTAGTCTATAGTCTAGTCTATAGTCTAGTTTATAATCTTGTCTATATTCTAGTTTATAGTCTAGTTTATAATCTTGTCTATAATCTAGTTTATAGTCTAGTCTATAGAATAGTCTATAGAATAGCCTATAGTCTACTCTATATTCTATACCATAGTGTAGTCCATTGTTTGGTCTATAATCTAGTCTATGCCTTGTCTTTTTCTAAAACCCAAATCTCTTAAATACTCTCATAGTGATTAATTAAACGTTAAGAATGAGTTAGAATTAAAATAATAACAATTTATAATCAACTACGACTGTAGAAAATGAAATACTAAAAAAATTTCCATCTGAAAGAATAAAACATGTAAAGGGACTCTTATCAAGTTAATAAATTTGAACGAAATTTTTTTGTTAGTTTGTCCATGGGTATATGTGTGTGTCTTCTGTAATAATATTTGCCATATATTTTAATAAAATATATAATATTATTCAGTGCTATGTAATAGTATTTGTTACCATTTGAATGCATTCATTCTATTCATGCATTTCAATGCCATTTTCAATTTTCCTGTTATTTTCCTTCAACTTTAACAGGAGTCACGGACATTGAAAAAGGAGCTTTTGTCACACAGGCAAAATTAAGTTTATAATATTTTTTCCTTTATTTCTTAATAAGAATAAAAAAGAAATAAAACAAAATAGCCACATTATGTCCGTTCAAAACTTCCTCTTTTGCCATTTCTGGAAAAAGAAAGAACACAAAAAAAAAACGAACTTCTACTTCAATTTAAGTTTTTCCAAAGATTTACTTTTTTATCATTGTATCGTTTCTAAAGATTGTCTAAGAGAGAGAAAAAAATAAATAATAAAGATGTTAAAATATCCCTCTACTTAAACTATTGAAATGAAAAATTGTCAAATGAAAGAGAAGAATTGTGCAGGAAAGAATGTTAAAGCAAAAAAAGAAATTATTAATGAAACAAAATTTATGATTTTTTATGCAGGATAAGGACTATTTTTACCATTATCCCTATTTGTATGCAACAACTGTTGCTATTTTCAGGTTTCAATATTCAAGTTGTCTGTCTTAGTTTTCTTTTGTTAATTGAGGACATGCGAAACAATAATGTTGTTAATAAACTGCCGGACACAAATTTTAATACTTAGTTTAAGATTTTGAGAATAAATGTGAAAAAAATTAAAGTATATTAAAAATCAGAAATCGGTTTATTATAGAGAAGAATATGTTATACATTAGATTTAGACTAGACCATTGAATGTTTTATAGACAACGTCATAACTAGACTAAATTATAGACTAGGTTATAGAATATCCTACAGATTAGACTACATATTTCACCATAAACTAAACTGTTCTAGTTCTGTTCTTGTTCTGTTCTAGGTCTGTTCTAGTTCTGTTCTAGTTCTGTTCAAGTTCTGTTCAAGTTCTGTTCTAGTTCTGTTCTAGTTCTGTTCTAGTTCTGTTCTAGTTCTGTTCTAGTTCTGTTCTA
>NW_025810265.1:0-1799 GCF_022045245.1 Lucilia cuprina
AGTCTATAGTCTAGTCTATAGTCTAGTCTATAGTCTAGTCTATAGTCTAGTCTATAGTCTAGTCTATAGTCTAGTCTATAGTCTAGTCTATAGTCTAGTCTTTTTTTTATGAGGCAGGTGTAAAAATCTTTCATGCGATACCTGAAGTACTGCACTGACAGATTATGTCGGATTCCTTCCGACGTAATCTGTTAGTCTATAGTCTAGTTTATAGTCTAGTCTAAGGTCTAGTCTATAGTTTAGTCTATAGTCTAGTCTATAGTTTTGTCTATAGTCTAGTCTATAGTTTTGTCTATAGTCTAGTCTATATTCTATTCTTTATTCTAGTCTAGAATGTTGTCTAGTCTATATTTAGTCAATAGTTTTGCCAGTTCTAGTCAACAGTATTATCTATACTCGTTCATATCGTCCGTAATCCAATATGTAAATTGTTTTTTTACAATTTCTCTAAGTGTAAATGCATGAGCTGCTGCTGTATAGCTGTTCATACTTAACCGTAAGTCTGTCTATTTTAAAGTCCGTCTATGTTTTTTCAGTTAATGTTTGTAAAAACATTTAAACAACAAATTGGCGCTAAAAGTCTTGTTTTTTATGTTGTAATTGTTACCATAATTAAAACTAAACACATACAATCACACGTTCAAACAACTACATGCATAAATAGACAATTTTTTGTGGCCTACACAAGTTTATAATTTTATTTAAAATGTTTCTTGGTTTTTTTTAACATTTTTGTTATTCCCATAAATTTAGCCAACCAGAACAAATGGTGGCTATTTAAATTGTAGAAAAAATGTAAGGACATATTGTTATAAATGTTTTAATAGTAAAGGATATTCTAGTAATAATTACATATAAATACATATCAAAAACATTTGTAAAAAAGTTGACAATTTTAATATTATTATAAGTTGTAAATGGCAAATTTTCTTTGTTGATTTATTAAAATTTGTATGGAATTTTAGTATTGTTTTAACATTATATACATGTTCCAATAACTAAATTATTTTTTCTATTATTGTTTTTTGCCAAACAAATTATTTTTTCGATTAATAAATATTTTGACCCTAAAATGTTTGGATGACTGCCCTTCAAAATACAACTCAACTAAACTAAACAAATCAACAACCTATTGGGATAAAAATTAACAAAGTGCAATTAAGCAGAGATAGATGGTCTAAAAACCCAGAAGAAAACAGGAGCAACAAGAAAAAAATGAAACTAAATAAACTAAACGGAAGTCCTTATTAATTTGCTATTATTGGCCAGACACAGGAAGTTAACTTAATTTTGTGTGTTTGATATTTATGCAACTAAACAATAACTTAACAAAAAACAATAGGCTAAAACTCATTTAAACAGCAGACAAATAACAGACAGGACAATAAAACTAAAAACACTAAATATCAAATGATATACAAATCTAAAATAAAACAGAGAAAGTCAATTAGTAAGTTGACCATATTACTTTAGAAAAGGGGTGATGACCATAAACATATTATTAGACTTGAAAGAAAAAAAAAAATATTTTGTTAAAGGGTCAATGAGAAATTGAATGATGGTGGAATAACTACATAATAAACTATACCTAGTCTGTCGAAAGCACAATTTTGTTTTTTATAGGAGTTTAAGTTTCTCTGATGCTTAGTCTAAAGTCTAGTCTATAATATAGTATATAGTCTAGTATATAGTCTCGTCTATAGTCTAGTCTATAGTCTAGTCTATAGTCTAGTCTATAGTCTAGTCTATAGTCTCGTCTATAGTCTAGTCTATAGTCTAGTCTATAGTCTAGTCTAGTC
>NW_025810266.1:0-2014 GCF_022045245.1 Lucilia cuprina
TTAAATCTTATATTTACCTATTTTCTATTTGTTTGCTTATCCTTATAATTGAAAGGTCCTATTATGCTTAAATTTTCAGAAATTTATAACTATTTTTTACCTAAATTTCAGACATATCATTTCGTTCTGTTTCGTTTATGTAGATAAAAATATACAGGTAATGATAATTTCGATTCATTCACTAATAAGAAATATCAATGACTGAATTACAGGTTATAGTAATATAGTCCTGAATGTTAATAGGTAGACAATTCGTAATGTTTTACTTTGGCATACCTGTATCGGAAATGACAAGAATTGGTATATAAGTAAACGTCTCAGATTTTAAGTACCATATTTAATAAAGCTACAATGAAGATTACATTAAAGTACGAAGAGTTGTGTTCCGTTTTATGGAGTGTATCTTCAAAAGGGCCAGAAGGAATTGAAGACATTTCAAATTATATACTTTTCTACTAAGTATATATAGAGTATATATAGAGTGGAGATGACGGTTTATCAGCACTTCCAGAATACAAAGAAACTTGTGGAAGTCGGACATTAGCAGACTACAAAAATGTATTTATGCCATTACGAATTCGTTCATATTCCCTTAATCCATCATCGTCAAGCATCGGAAATTCATTTGAAGATATATGGATCAATACAACTCCGGGTTAAGAAAATTTTTGTAGACTCATTGGATTTGAATATATAAAGGAGTCAAAGAAAACAACAAAAGATTTAGTGGAATATTTAAAAGATGATTTTATGCACTGGAGCCCATTTGCATAAAAATAAAGGAATTCTCTATTAACTTATCATATCAGCTAAGCTTAACAATGATTTATGGAATGGTCAGCAATGCCATAACAGAAACTTCTTCCTTCTAGAGATGCTCAATATGTAATGATAAAAAGTCGCAATTCTCAAATATAAACAAAAGCAGAAGTATTAATGACGAAGTCATGTCTTTCGGAATTTCACCACTTCATGCCAGAGTACGATTTTTGGATTACTTTTTACACATAGCATACGACCACAAATATAGAAGTGTGCCAGAGAATCTTACTAAATCAACAAAAAATAATGAAGAATTGAAAGAACTGAAAGCTGCGAAAAAAAGCATAATCCAAGAAGAATTTAAAGTTCAGATGGGATTAAACATAGACAAACCACTTCCAAGTTGCGGTAGTACAAATGACGGTAATACGGCGAGAAGGTTTTTTCGTGATTTTGAAATTACTTCAAAAATAACTGGAATCGACAAGGAGTTGCTTCGAAGAGTTAACACTATTTTAATGGCACTGAATAGTAAACATAAAATGAATGGAAATCGATTTGTACTGTTGGTGTATACATGCACCAACAGTACACAAAGTATTGTGTCATAGTCAAATAATAATTGAATCGAATATTCTTCCACTTGGAGAGTTAACAGAAGAAGCCCAGGAATCGAGATTTTAAGCATGTTCAACTATTCAGCTCAAGCAAATGCTCCAGGCAATCACAGAATGAAGATATTTTTAATAGTTTACTTTTATCTTCTGATCCTGTTCTTTCAACTATACGAAAAAGATGGATTTGTTATGAAACTCTAACTCAAAACAAGGAAGATTTAAAGGACTTATATTACCTTCTGGATATGTGATATTGTGTGGGGTGATTTAGATGTTGTTGTGCGTGGCTGATAATAAAATTATAATTTTTTTATTGTATATACAATGTTACAGTCTTTAATAAATAATTAACTAAATAATTTTTAAAAATTGTCCAAATATTTTATTCAATACCAAATGTATGTTCTGTCATAATTAATACTAAAATATGAAAAAGATGAAATTAAAGGAGAAAGGTTTAAATGAACATATTTTTGAATGTAATTGAGATATTGGCTTTTTTGTAAAGGGTCGAGAATTTCCATATATAACTAAAAAATGATATTAAGGGATAAATATGGACTAAATTGTTGTAGCTATCTGCGACCCTATTAAAATTTTGATATAAATCATAGTTTTAGAAATTAAACAAATAT
>NW_025810267.1:0-1023 GCF_022045245.1 Lucilia cuprina
GATTTGTGTCTCGTTAGTTGTCGTCGAATTGTTATTGGTACCGTTTTGTGTTTGCGTTGTCCTTTTAGAACGTGTTCTTACACCGGTATTTGATGAGTCCATATCTACCGTGAAGCTGACATTAGTTGGCTGATCAATATTCGATAAATTTTCTTGACTTCGTGTCAAAGGCATTTTTAAAATTGTATTTAAACTCAGTAAAGATAAATATATTCCACTACTCGGTTAATTAACATATAGTTAGGAATCAGATAATAAAAAAAATATGAAAATATTCAAACTATAAAACAAAAAAGTATATAAGGTTTATCTAAACTTTCCAAAGAGTATTTAATTGACAATAAAATGTCAACAAATAAATCTCATTAGAAATGTATAGAAAATATAAGGTAAAAATCTCAATTCTTATATGAAGGTAGGTAATCGAAAAAAACTCCAATTACAAAAATCCTGATCATAATAAAAATTAAGCAAAAATTTTGAAAACAAAAAAAATTTTTACCCAAAGAAAATGTATGTTATTCGCGAGTAAGATCTCAATGAAACTCAAGATCAAAAAATCTCAAACGAAAAGAAGCATACAAAAGATAGAAGTTTTATTAACTATTTGGTTCAGAAATTCTTTTATAAAAAAATCTGAAAATCCAAAATATTTTCAAAAACAGGATAGAGGAAAAACAAAACAAAAATAAAATTAGTTAATGCCACGTTTAATTGTTATTTTTGGAACTTCAGCCAATATGTTAATAAAATGTTCATAATGTATAACCTAAGTGTTTAGCAGAGGCATGTTAAACTATTTAGCTGAGGCCCCACGTTGGGCGCCATTAAATTTATGTAACGGTTCAGGCGTTGTACCCTATCCTTTAGGAGACCTGCGCTACCTATTATTCCGACCGTGCTCAGGGTTTGGGATGGTGTTCTTGTCTCCATCAGGATAGGCTAAGAACCGCACATTAATTTAAAAAAAGGTAGCTTCAAAATATTAACTAAACTAAAACAAAAAAATTTAAATTAAAGAAA
>NW_025810268.1:0-1217 GCF_022045245.1 Lucilia cuprina
GATTAAGGATATCTTGCATTTTTTATCCTTTCATGTTAAAACTACCTTCTGGGAAAGTATAAGTATTTTCTTTTTTAATTTAACACAATTATTCCGAACTCTATAGTTTTCTAAATTCTATATATGTATCTTTTAAAAATACCTTTGACCTCCCAATAATATTATCAAAGTAGTTTATTATATAGTTTTCATTAAAAAATACAACAGGGCGAAGGTATATAATGTGTAATTAGTAAACCACGATATACATAAATATTTAAACAAGTTAGGAAAGTATAGTCGGACTGGGCCGAGCATATCAAATGTGATTTATTTTAGCAAATATTATATTTATGTTGAATTTTATTTCAATTGCGACATATTGAAGAAAAAATAATTTTCTGAAGTGGGCTAGAGTCAAATAGAGATTAAAGGCGTGTGCGCCATCATAAGTACACGAATTTTTTTGTAACAAATTGTCGCATTATTGTTGTCTTGTGCAGGCCTTTAATATGTATATTATAAAATTAAGAGGAGAGATTTACGTCTAGATATATAAACGTTGTTTATGTAGCTTTTCATCGTGATATTAATGTTTATATTAATCATATTATAATTTATATTTATAATAATATTGCGCTTATCATATTATCCTGAAGTGGATTTTAGAATTCGGAACATGCATGTTTTATTCACTAAACCGTCATAATCATACGAAATAAAATTTTATATATTTTAAGGCCTATTATCTCAACCACTGGTTATGTTTAATTGGTAGATATTTTGTCTGAAAACTGTCAATTTAACGTAAGGATAACAAAATTAACAGACATTGAGATAATTGGGTTAGGTACTTGGTATAAATAATAAATTAAATTAAACAAAATATTCTCAACAATTTTTTTTAAATTTTAATATAACTTAACTTTTAATTTTTTCCAAAGAACTAACATAAACATAAAATTTGGGAGTCTGTAAATCCATATTTGTAAATATAACATATATTTTTTTCTAAAAAACTAACTATAAAAAATGAGTATAAAATTTAAAGGACATTTTCTTAGTTTTTTTATTCTAACATTTTAAAATTATTTTATTTATAAAAATACTGTTATTCTCCTCTTTCAATCGATACCTACATTGAACTACTAGACCAAACCAAATTTAAGCAAAATATTATTATACTTACTTTTCCTTTCCAACTTTAAAGTTCTTTTAAAGGAAGAAACGATCAGAAA
>NW_025810269.1:0-1949 GCF_022045245.1 Lucilia cuprina
AGTCTATAGTCTAGTCTATAGTCTAGTCTATAGTCTAGTCTATAGTCTAGTCTATAGTCTAGTCTATAGTCTAGTCTATAGTCTAGTCTATAGTTTAGTCTAAGGTCTTCTACGAGTACAATTTAGACTATCTAATTCAGCCATTCTGCTTATTGGCTGGTCTATGGTAAAGGTAGTTGGTAACTAATGTCCTGTCATTAAATTCTCATAGTCTTCATGAATATTTATTGAGTAACAATTTTGTTACCATCTTAACAAAAAATACGCTTATCATCGTTTAACAGCTTAAAAAGCATAGTGAAAAAATATGAGTTGAATATACTTGAGTACATATTTGACTGTCTATAGAATTTGAATGAAAGTTTGTTAGGAAGCAAACAAAAAAGAACTAATAGGACTTGCTGCTACACTATCTTTTCCTAGAAGTATAATAAACGGATGGGGTTTTATCTTCAATCCATCTTCTTCAAGTTGAATAATTTTTCAATTTACAATAAAATGAATTTTTGCGTTCAATGAATTTCTATATGAGGAAAATTACTTTCTTATAGTTTATGTATTTTTTTATTTTATTCTGTTTTGTTTTATTCTTAACTCTTATTTCTAGGAATTGTTTGTATGCACACATCAACATTCATACAAATACACACACACAACATATAAAATTAAAAGGGGTAAAACGTGCAACATCAGCACATGCTACAAAATACAAAAATTAAATGAAAAAATAAAAAGTATGTAACTTTTACAACAAATTGAAAATTTTGTTCTCAATACTTACGATGGATGTGATGTGTTGTTGCTGCTACTGTTCCCATTTTTGTTGTTGTAAATAGCCATTAGCAAAAATGCTTATTAAAAATTTACATTTAAAGGAAAAATAAGAAATGAAAAAGTTTTGTAAAATATTGAAAATGAGGCAACCAAGCAGTAAATGAATGAAAAATTGTTCAACATTCATTTTCATCTCCACATTTAGTACATCATAACGTAAACGGATAAGAGAGTAAAAGAGATAGAGAAAAGGATTTTCAGTATCAGTGTAAGAAGATTTTAATTTTGTACATGGACAACTCATTCATTCGTTTACTCATTCAGTCAGTTATTCACAACTGTAGAGTTATAGTATACTTTCATTTACTCATACCCCTAAAAAATGTAGTATACTTTTAGGTGTTCATGCCAAGTTAATTTAATAAAATTGGAATTTAATTCATTTGCGGATATATAAAACGGGCGCCGGAAGTTTTCATTCTTACATCTAGTGCTGCGCCACATCATTTTGCTATTTGCCTTAACAGGCCAAGTGTTTTGTTTGCTGTTGAAATATTTTTGCAAATATTCATTGCTTTTAGGCGTTCGTTTTAAGCTTTACTGACCTTTTTGTTTCTACTAGAAATTATTATCAAATTTTAAGCACCAAATTTAACATCAAGTGATTTTGAACAATAAATTAGAAAACATTAATATCCAGCCTTCAGCAATAATTTTAATATTTCTTTAATTCTTCTTTCATTAAAGTGTTTAATGAAGATTCCGAATTATTTCTTTTGATATTATAAGACCTAAAGCGCAAATATCAATGAATTTTATAAAAAGGAATTATTAATTCTCGCTATAATTTGATTAAGATAAAAAAGCTTCACTAAAGAAAAAAATACAAAACATAATGGAGAAGCAATACATACAATGCTCAGTCTAGTCCCTAGTCCAGTATTAAATATATAATTTTTAGTTAAGTTTAAAAAATAGTCTATAGGGAGTTTATTGTCTTAGTCTAGTCTATAGTCAAGTCTATAGCATCGTTTATAGTCTAGAACTAGAGTTCAACTAGAACTGATCTAGAAGTGCACTAGAACTGAACTAGAACTGAACTAGAACTGAACTAGAACTGAACTAGAACTGAACTAGAACTGAACTAGAACTGAACTAGAACTGAACTAGAACTG
>NW_025810270.1:0-1627 GCF_022045245.1 Lucilia cuprina
TCAGTTTTAGTTCAGTTCTAGTTCAGTTCTAGTTCAGTTCTAGTTCAGTTCTAGTTCAGTTCTAGTTCAGTTCTAGTTCAGTTCTAGTTCAGTTCTAGTTCAGTTCCACTTATTATGTTTATTCTATCCTTTATAGTTGCACTCCCCTAATGTAATGACACTTTATAAAAAGTGTATTGTTTTTCATAAGTAATTGCGGCTGCAAGTATGTACAAGTATTTATACTTAAGAATTACTTATTAACTTCGATTGTTGCTGTTATTATTTTTACTTTTTCTACCTCTCAGACGTAATAAAGTTCATGTATGTGAAGTATTTATTTCCAATTGAATATATAAATATTAATATATCTTTTTGTTATAACTTTTGTTATACGTATTATGTTGAAAAATTCCACAATTTGTAATCATATTTAAATTAAAAAAATTTTAAATATACATATATTTACATTCATTACATATTAATGTTTAACATAATCTTTATCTTAAAGATTAGACAGACCGACAGACTGATATATGTACAGACAACAATAGTTGACAAATTCTTTGTTGCTGTAACATACAATAAAATAAACTCCCACATGCATACATCACACTTACATACAAATGTTCAGGACAAAACAGTACAAATGATGTATGGACAAGCAGAGCTGAGAAGGACATGGCTGTATATTGATATGTATGTACAAATGTGTGTTTGGAAGAAAAGGGATACACAATTACATGTCTCCACATGTCTCTCTCAGTTGCAAAATAGTAGTTACAGTTTGTTAAAGAAATATTCATGTTGTTGTTAATGTTGCCAACATTGCTAATACAACTGCAGTATGTTTTTTTGTTGTTATTATTGTTACATGTCCCTTATTACTGTTGTTGTTTTGTTCTTCCTTTTTAGTCCATATAAGTATGGATTGTCTCGTCCTGTATATGTTTTATACGATGTTGACTATGACCAAAAACAGTCAACCAAGCATACATACATAAAGAAAAAAGTTGTCGCTTTATATCCCATCACTACAACCACTGCAACCACCTACATGTGTCAGCCCATTTCCAACTTGGGCTGATGTTGAAGTTAATATTGTTGAGTTCTTTAGGCATTAAAATTCATTGTTTTTGTTGCACAAAAAAAAAATAGTTTAAAAAAAATGTCTACTAATACGACTATGCCTGCAATATTGTAATTTTGTAAGATTTTGTACCAGAACAACAACAAGCAGTAAGTTGTTGTTGTTCTGTGGGCACATAAGTAAATGGATGGCTGCATGAATGAGTAAAAAAACTGAATGAATAAAGGAAATATTGAAAGAAGGAATGTAGAACAAACAACTAGATTTTCAACATGCTGATTTTTATGTTGCTGCTGATGTTTTTGTTACTACTATACTTGTTATTGCAACAATCACAATAGCAACTTATCCAAGTGCTACTAGTTATTACCCACGGTTGTAGCTACAAAGGACGAAATAAAGTTAAAATTGCTAAACATATTCCTAAATCAATATAAAAAAAGAACTGAGTTAGAATTGAACTAGAACTGAACTAGAACTGAACTAGAACTGAACTAGAACTGAACTAGAACTGAACTAGAACTGAACTAGAACTGAACTAGAACTGAACTAGAACTG
>NW_025810271.1:0-2115 GCF_022045245.1 Lucilia cuprina
ACTAGACTATAGACTAGACTATAGCCTAGACTATAGACTAGACTATAGACTAGACTATAGCCTAGACTATAGACTAGACTATAGACTAGACTATAGACTAGACTATAGCCTAGGCTATAGACTAGGCTATAGAATAGACTATAGGCTAGACTATAGGCTAGACTATAGACTAGACTATAGGCTAGACTATAGACTAGACTATAGGCTAGACTACAGACTAGACTATAGACTAGACTATAAACTCGACTATAGAGTAGACTATAAACTAGACTACAGAGTTTATTTCCCTCGTAGGGAAAATTACTATCCTGAACTTATTGTGAAAAATTCATTCACAAAGTTGATTTTGTATGGAACAGCTTTTTAATGTTTACAAAATTTCATCAAAAAATTTGACGACAAAAAATTTAGTGAACAAAAAAGTGAAAATGCAACATATTTCAAGTGAAGTGACGATTGGCGATAATAGCGAAGAGACATTTTTGAAAATTTTATTATAATTTTGAAATTAAACAAACTTATTTTGTATTTTTAAAAAATAATATTAAAAACTTCATGCGTTTTTAGAAAAAAAAATTATATAATCACCTTTTAATAATTTTCTATTCCATTTAAATTACTTTTATTTTAAATTAATTCAATTTAACAAAAAAAAAAAAAAACAAATATTATTTAATTAAACTTTGGCATGACCTTATATAATATAAAATACTTATTTCTTTATTTTAAGTTCCAATTATTTCGCACAATATTAATTACTAATTCTTGGCATTATTAATTTTATTATTTAAAAACAGTTTTTTTTCTTTTCTTTAAATAATAAATTAATTTATTCTGCAAAAACAAAAGTTCAAACCAACACAATTTGCATGAATTATAAATAAATTGTTTATGCGAAATAATTTGCATAAGAAAATAATATTGAATCATCCATTCATTGTAAAATAAATACGTCTTTTTAAGGATTTGAATTTTTTAATTTTAATTGTTCAAAGTCTAAATTAAAAGCAATTATTTAAACTTAACACGTGACTTAATTTGTTCTCTAGCTTGTTTGTTTTTTCATTTTTTTTGCATTTTTTACAAAAAAAACTAAAAATAAACTTGTTTACTTTGAATTGAAATTGTTGTTTATTTATGGTAAAATCAACACATTTTTAGAAAATTTATTTAAAACGTGTAGATTGTTTAAAAAAATATAAAACGTCCAAAATTTCCAAAAAAAAAATCCTCTTTTTCAATATATTACAGAATATCTCTTAACAGCTTATTTTAAATTCTATAAAGTTTGAATTAAAAACCATATTTTTAATAATTCCCTGACAAATTTGACCATAAAATGAATTTTACAACATTTATTCACTGGCAACTTTCCTTTAAATTACGAATGTTTTATTAATCTGGTAACCCTCATTCACACTTGCCAACTTGACGTATAAGTGCTGTTGAATGGCATAGTTGTCATTATTATTGTTGTTATGTTCAATCTGGACTTTAGCAGAAAGAAGGCTTGGCCCAGGTTGTTGTGATTTGTTGTTTTTTTTTACATTTCTTTAATTTACAAATTTTAATAAACAAAATGCAAATACTGCACTTAGATATTCTAATAATAAACAATAAACAAACAAAATAATTAATAAATATAATGATGACATGTTAAAGAAAAGTTGTTATTGTTATTATTGTCAACATTTACAATTACAAGAATTTATTAATATTTTGTTGTTATTCTTGTTTTTTTTTTATAAGAGTAAATGTATCTATTATAAAATGGCGTGAGTGTTTCTCTATATTGTTTTTATCATTTTGATTGAATTGTTGTTTAATTGTTGTAAGTTATGGGAAACGACCTTAAACTGTTAAGTCAGGTGTAAAATATATTTGTTTACAAACAATAATAACAGATTGTTTTTATCATTATTATGATAAACTATAAATAAATTAAATATTTTATTGTCTTTGTTGTTACCAGTAAGGAGGGAGATAAAATTGCAATAAAGAAAAAGGTTGTAATTGTAATGTTTTTAATGAAATTGTAAAGATAGATAGATAGATAGATAGATAGATAGATAGATAGATAGATAGATAGATAGATAGATAGATAGATAGATAGAT
>NW_025810272.1:0-1322 GCF_022045245.1 Lucilia cuprina
TTATGCATCATTTTAAAGCATTAAAATTGCCATTTGTTTTGGTATATAATTTATTGCATAATGTATTTTTAGAAAATGGCTAATTGGATAGATCGGTAGAATTATTTTTCCAGGCTTGAAAAGGCAGTAATTTGAAGTTCCGATATGGTTGTGAATAACTTTGACAGTTTTCATGCTATGGCAGTCATTTATGCATCATTTTAAAGTATTAAAATTGCCATTTGTTTTGGTATATAATTTACTGCATAATGTATTTTTAGAAAATGGCCAATTGGATACATCGGCAGAATTATTTTCCCAGGTTTAAAAAGGCGGTAATTTGAGGTTCCGATATGGTTGTGAATAACTTTGACAGTTTTCATGTTATAGCAGTCATTTATATATCTTTTTATTGCATTATAGTTGCACTTTGTTTTGGTGTATAATTTGTGGCATAATGAATTTTTAAAAAAAATTGGATAGATCGGTATATTTATCGGTACAGGTTTAAAAATGCGGTAATTTAAGGCTCCGATATGGTTGCAAATATTATTTATAGTTTTCATGTTATTGCAGTCGTTTATATATCTTTTTATTGCATTATAGTTGCCATTTGTTGTGGTATATAATTTGCTGCAGAATATATTTTTAGAAAATGGCCATTTGGATAGATCGGTAGAATTATTTTCACAGCTTTAAAAACGCGGTATTTTGAGGTTCCGATATGGCTACAAATAACATTGACAGTTTTCACGCTATGACGGTCATTGAGGCATCATTATAAAGCATTATGATTGCACTTTAATATGGTATATCATTTGTAGCATAATGTGTATTTTTACAAATTTGTCAATTTGATAGATTGGTAGAATTATTGTTCTATGTTTAAAAACGCTGTGATTTGAGGTTCCGATATCGTTGCAAATATCATTTATAGTTTTCATATTATTGCAGTCGTTTATATATCTTTTTATTGCATTATAGTTGCCATTTGTTTTGGTATATAATTTGCTGCAGAATATATTTTTAGAAAATGGCTAATTGGATAGATCGATATAATTATTTTCACAGCTTTAAAAACGCGGTATTTTGAGGTTCCGATATGGCTACAAATAACATTGACAGTTTTCACGCTATGACAGTCATTAAGGCATCATTTTAAAGCATTATGATTGCACTTTAATATAGGTTATCATTTGTAGCATAATGTGTATTTTTACAAATTGGTCAATTTAATAGATCGGTAGAATTGTTGTTCTATGTTTAAAAACGCTGTGATTTTAGGTTCCGATATGGTATATCATTTGTAGCATAATGTGTTCGTCTAAAAAATGGTCAATTTG
>NW_025810273.1:0-1430 GCF_022045245.1 Lucilia cuprina
TTCTAGTTCAGTTCTAGTTCAGTTCTAGTTCAGTTCTAGTTCAGTTCTAGTTCAGTTCTAGTTCAGTTCTAGTTCAGTTCTAGTTCAGTTCTAGTTCAGCTCTAGTTGTGTTCTAATTCAGTTCTAGTTCTGTTTTAGTTCTGTTTTAGTTCTGTTCTAGTTTAGTTCTAGTTCTGTTCTAGTTCTTTTATAGTTCTTTTATAGCTCTGTTATAGTTCTGTTCTATTTCAGTTCTAGTTCAGTTCTTATTTATTATATCTTGTTTAATAGTTTGGCGTTAATTTTGTTTACCTTTCATAATCTAATTAAATTTTATTTTAATTCTTTTAAGTATTTTATTTAATTTAATGATAAATTTAAAAAAAAAAATTATTACTTGATTGTCAGTGACATTTATCAAATTTATAATGATAAATTGTGCTACATACATATGTATGACGTTAAAAATGTGCAAGACTGCTACGTAAAATTACCGTACAAATATTCACATTGAATTATAGCAGACCGTTATAAATATTAGGTCGCTCATACACCCATTTATGGTTGGTTCATTTATTAGTTTAACTACTGCAAATAGTCGTCTGACGCTTTATCGTAAATTGTCTGTGTAATAATTTTTATTACAATATATGTTTTTTTGTTTTATTTTTTTATCAGGCATTTAATTTAAATGCACTAATGATTATTTTGTCATATTTTAAATGAGTATTTTATCGAATCATTATTAAGTACACACAGACACACATTCCGGTATACACACTCACATCATTAAAATAATTAAACAGCTTGTGTTTGTGTGCTTTGGTAATGCATCAGCACTGCTTTTATAAACAGTGCAGCAGTAGTGGCAGTCAATATAATATATTGACATTAAAATGGTACTTTTGTTTTCAAAAATGTATGAAAGATAATTATTTTGTCGAATTCTATATAAAATAGATAAAGTGACAGAAGTTTTAATTAAAATTAATGATATTTTCAATGTGTGTAAGTTTTACAGCAATTATGGCTATAAATAATTTTTTCATATTTTTTTCCTTATTATAAAGCAGTTTTTTTTATTCTTTTTTACATTATTAAGTTATATCAAAAAACCGCAAATTATAATAATTGCAATAACTATGAAAAAATGAAAACAATAAATACATTACAATGTAAATAATTTATATTTTGTTGAATAATTTTAATAGTTGTCATATAAAATAAATTAAAAGATAAAATGTTCTAGTTCAGTTCTAGTTCAGTTCTAGTTCTGTTCTAGTTCTGTTCTAGTTCTGTTCTAGTTCTGTTCTAGTTCCGTTCTAGTTCTATTCTAGTTCTATTCCAGTGCTGTTCTAGTTCTGTTCTAGTTCTGTTCTAGTTCTGTTCTAGTTCTGTTCTAGTTCTGTTCTAGTTCTGTTCTAGTTCTGTTCTAGTTCTGTTCTAGTTCT
>NW_025810274.1:0-1994 GCF_022045245.1 Lucilia cuprina
AGTTCAGTTCTAGTTCAGTTCTAGTTCAGTTCTAGTTCAGTTCTAGTTCAGTTCTAGTTCAGTTCTAGTTCAGTTCTAGTTCAGTTCTAGTTCAGTTCTGATTCAGTTAGAATATCATGCAACAAATTTCTTTAAATTATTTTTAAAACATTTCTGGCTGTTGTTTGATGACAAGGTTAACATGGACAGACAGACGGGCTTTAAAAACTTAATCGTGTCAGAAAATGCTTTCAGACCGATTGTTATGTATTTTCCCCCTTTTGTCTTTAACGTAAAATTTGATTTTCAATATTTTTTCTTTCCTTACTGCTTAATAATTACTATTTAAATGACAATAAATACTGAAATCATTTTGTTTACTTGACAAATATATATTTTAATTAATAAAAATAAATTTTTTCAGCAAAAAAAAAAAAATTCCACAGATAAAATGAAATGAGTATAAAATATATACATAAATATGTAGTAGAGTTTTGGGGGCAGAGTTGATAAGGCAAAATAAAAAATTAAATAAAACTATGCAAATTATTTTACAAATATTCATGGTTTAAATAGTTATGTTGAAAAAATAGTTATGTTGAATAAAAAATTTAATAAAAAATATACATACATATATGAATGAAATAGTAAAAAAAATAGATAGCGAAGTGAAATGCAATTTCAATGTTGGTTTTCAGTTTTAAATTATACACATACGGATGGAAAAAAAAGGAAAACACATACAAATGCATGGACTAACACTAATAAAGCACAGTGTGGAGTAAAATTTGATATTTGATTTGATTTTTAGATTTAAGATATTGTAGGTTTTTCGAAATAGCAAAGAGCTTAAGTGTCTGGTCGCTCGTTTAGCAAAGACATAAACCTAATTTGTGAAAAAAATCAGAAATGATATTGTAGTGTCTGTTTATACAGTTTCGATGCTATTAATTAGCACATAACATATTTGTTGTATACTTTTAGGTTAGCTAGTAACCATAACGTTTTACCTTATTGAAGTATTATTTATAAATTTCATTTGTTTTAGAAACCATTGTATTTGTTGTTTCATAAAATTCATCTCATTCTCGTGTGTATAAACAATTTAAAATGCTTCTTCTGTTTTCCATCAAAAGTATAAGTATGATGTGTTCCTGCTAGTATTTCTATTTGTGTCTGTAGCTGTATATTTATTTAAATATTTTTTACGTTATTTTTTTCACTCTCTGACTCGTTTCAGCGTTTTTTAATTTTTCCCCAAATTCTTTTTTGTTTTTTTTGTAAATAAATGACTTTCCACACATTTAAATGCCATTATTCCAGTCATCTGTCAAACGTCTATATACATACATATATATGATTGTACAAATATTCTAGTCTAGTGTATATCTGTATACGTCAGTTATACATATAGGAATTTTTTTTAATAAAATTTAAATGCATATGTTTTACTGTATATGTATATAAAGTGTATTTGTATGAGCGTGTTTTTGATATTTTTTCAATTATTTTTATTTAATATGTTATTTGTTTATTTAAAATTTTTGCTTGCTTTTTAGGAAAATACAAAAAACAAAGCGAAAAAATGTTTTTATTTGTGGAGTGAAATTTTTGTTTATATTGCGACACTAACTCTATACATTTTTTATTATTTAGTTATTATTTAACCCTCTAAGGAGTTTTGTTTATAGCTGATATAATCAGTAATTAATAACTTCATTAAATATATATTCTAAATATAATTTTAGGAGCTGGAGCTTAAGAAGTGATTAAATCAAAGTATACTTTATGGCTAATGTAAGAAGCTTCAATATATTGCATACTTTTAGGAATTAATTAAATGTTAATTATAGGGGTAAAAGCTTACTTCGCAAACTGCAGAATTGGAGTCGATTTGAACTGAACTTGAACTGAACTAGAACTAGGACTGAACTAGAACTGAACTAGAACTGAACTAGAACTGAACTAGAACTGAACTAGAACTGAACTAGAACTGAACTAGAACTGAACTAGAA
>NW_025810275.1:0-1288 GCF_022045245.1 Lucilia cuprina
GCAAGTGCATTTTTGAAGAGAAACTTCATAAGTGATATTTTTTTAAAGGTGAAGCTGTTTTCGATAGGTTTAGGTCTTTTAGAAAGTATTGAGGTTGAGAAAGGTCTTTTATTTGTTGGAATTTAGAAATGGAATCATATTATGTATAAAATGCCATAAATATAAGTTTTATACTGATTTCCCCTTCTTTGTTAAAAAAGAAAAATTATTTCTCATACTTCCGGTGTTTTTGTTCAAATATTCCTTTAGTCTTGCTGCCCTTTCCTTTCCCTTTTATTAAAGAGAATTTCATTAAAAGTGTAAGTATTTAATTAAAAAAATAAAATACCACTTCCACGCTTAAATTTCTTACAATAAAAGTCTTTATTTAAACACATATTATGTCAGCAGTAATTTTAACTTTTACTATAACATTAAAATGTTTGTTCTTTTCAGCACTTTTTCCGTTTTTGTTTAACTTGTTTTTTCTTTATTATTAATAAACGGAAACGGAAGTTTATTTATTGCCTTTAACGTTGCTTTCTGCAAACTTTGCAACACATGCATACATAATATACATTCATATATAAGCGTGTTTAAAAAGATTTTAATAAAGAATTTCGTTCAAAATATTCTGCAGAATATGAGTTTTTTTTATTTTTTTATTTTTGTTAAATTTTTAAATAACAGCCGTTGATGTTTAAGCTTAATTTATTTTTATTAATAAAAAAATTATATATATTGTTGTTACTGTTTGCCTTTTAAAGCTGTCATAATAAAGTAATTATTGTTGCTGTGAGTGTGTCAGCTTATTTTTTTTAAAAATTAAATTAATGCACGCGATTTTTATTTTATCATTTATAATAATTATCAAATTATAAAGTTGGGAAAATGTTGCAATGTAATTTTTTTAACAAACAACATATAGTGGGATTTTTTCAAAAAAAAAAAAAAAAAAAAATAAATAAATAAATGATTTAACAGATTGAGCAATGAATCTTTGTTCCGAAATTTCCCAGGTTCCACATTTTATTTTCAACTATAATAATGATATAAGATTCCTTTTTAAATGTTAGTATAAAATGTCATACTGAACAAAAACTTGTATATAGAGTAGATAATAAACTAGAACTCGACTATAGACTCCACAACTGAACAGAATTAGAACAGAATTAGGACAGAGCTAGAAGAGAACTAGAATAGAACTAGAACAGAACTAGAACAGAACTAGAACAGAGCTAGAACAGAACTAGAACAGAAATAGAACAGAACTAGAACAGAACTAGAACAGAACTAGAACAGAACTAGA
>NW_025810276.1:0-1416 GCF_022045245.1 Lucilia cuprina
ACTAGAACAGAACTAGAACAGAACTAGAACAGAACTAGAACAGAACTAGAACAGAACTAGAACAGAACTAGAACAGAACTAGAACAGAATTAGAATAGAACTAGAACACATCTAAAACACAATTAGAACAGAACTAAAGCAGGAATATAACAGTTCTAGAACTAAACTAGACATAAATTAAAAATATTAATTTTTATTTATAACCAATTTTATTAAACAATTTACCACAAATAAACCCATACATATTCATAATACTTATACTTGCCATAATGTAAATGTTTAAGCATTTATGTTCATATTTTAATGTGTGTTTATTTACTGCATATTTGTATAAAATTAGTTTAGATTATATGATTTTCTAATTAAACAAATGCAGAGTTTTACTTAGTTTCCCTTTATAGAATATTTCTAAAAGATATGAAGTTTTAAACTATGTGTTAAATAAAGAGGGAGTGAAATTGCAATAATCCAATTAATTTATAATTTTGTAAATTAAAATTTAATTAAAAATTAATTTTTTTTGTTTTTAACTTTAAATTGTCTATTTTATAATAGTCTGTTTATAAAATGGAAAATGGAATGGAACGACAAAATTGGAAGCAAAGTTTTAAATTTTTATATAATTCAAAATTGTATGTTGGGTTATCATATTAGTGCATTTTAGCAAAGAGATTATTAAATAAATTAAATTTTTAATTTCTAATTTCTTTCTCACATTGCACATGCAAAATAATTTTTCTCAGGGGCAAATTCTGAATTTTACTAAACAAGCTGCAAAACTTTTGAAACATTTTGAATTAAACTAAACATGCAAATTACCATAATTAATATCAAACAATATCTTATTATTAGCAAGAACTAAGAAATTCTTGTAAAACTTGTCAAGGAATTCTACAGCTAAACAACTTCTTCTTAACGTTTACATATACATACATACATACATGCATATATTCATGAAAAACTTATATGTGAAAATATTTTGCATTATAATTATGCAAGTAATTTCGAATTCTTATTACAACATGAAAAACTTAATTCTATTAAAATATACATATATAACTAAAACTATACACTTAGCTCGTGTTTGCATTCTCTTTCTATACGAGCATACCAGGGAAAAAGGATTATTTAACGATTTAGTAGCGGTGGAGATAAAAGGATGCAACGAGGGACGTAAGAAAACATAGATGATAGTTTAACGTGTGGGAATATAATAATATTATTCTAAGTACCACATAAATACTAACAGGGAATGATTGCTAGTATTAAGTTGTAACTACTAAAGGATATAGTTAAATTGGAAAATAATAACGTTTTAAACAAAATTAAAATGGAAAATAAAATGAAAGATATAAGCACATATAAACATTAATATTCATGTATTGCACTGAGCAACAAGAAAATCTTTTCCTAATG
>NW_025810277.1:0-1361 GCF_022045245.1 Lucilia cuprina
CAGAACTAGAACAGAACTAGAACAGAACTAGAACAGAACTAGAACAGAACTAGAACAGAACTAAAACAGAACTAGAACAGAACTAGAACAGAACTAGTACAGAACTAGTACAGAACTAGAGCTAACTATCAGTGTATTTCATTTGACCCATTTCGCCTTTCTTCCCACTAAATATCCCGTTACCACTTTACATATAACAAACCCCCATTTTCGCATCTTTTAGGCGCTAATATAAATTCATTAATGCAAGACGTTAGCTAATAACCATTTACTTCCTTTTATATAGGAAGTTAAACGTATTCAAACTGTCAAAATGCATACAAAAATATTGACAATTGAATATATTCTATCGAATGACAATCACCTTGTTTATTTACCGCATTTAACTCCATTACGCATTTCAATAATTTCCCACTAACTTGCTCTCACTAGAACAACAATAATAGAGCTAGTAATAACAACAACAACAGTAAGAAACTCCTCTCATTTGCATTATACTTTTTAGTTTTCTCAAAATTTCACAAGTGTTCGGTTGTTTAATCATTAGTATCGTTTTATTATTAATAAAAACGCGTTAAAAAGTTAATAAAAATAAAATATTTTTGCATAAAAATGTAATTGAAATGTTTATTAATAATCGTGTGTAAAAATATTGATAAAAAGTGTTGAATACATTAGTGAAAAAAGAGTTAGAAATTTGAATGAAATTGCAAGCAAATTAGAGCCGGTCGCTGTGTTGCTTTAGTTTGGCCATTCGTTGGCCCCCCAAAAAAGAAAAAAAAGCAAATTAAAAAGTAAAAAAAAATAAAGAAGGGTGTAGATGAGAGTAAAGAAATTCTGCGCTGTTGTTCTTGTAAAGTAAATAAATTCGAATAAATGTAATGTAATAGCGATAAAATCAAATCTCAATAAGAGTGATGCCACATATTGTGATTGAAAAAAGGCAAAAAAGCGTTAGAAATTAAAAGAAAAATAAATTAATTAAATCTTAAATAGTTTTCAAAATATTTTTAAATTAAATCTTAAATAAAATTGTGCATTCAAGTCTGTGAAAAATGGCAAAACAGTGATTCATTTAAATTTATCAAAAGTATTAATTAAACAGCAAAATAAAACGAAAAAACAAAATGGTGAGTAGTAATAAGTACATTTGTAATTATAAAATTTTGTGGTCTAACTAATAGAAAAATCTAAGCAAAATCGTTTAAAAATTACGACCGATAATAAAAGAATTTTCTAGTTCAATTCTAATATAGTTCTAGTTCAGTTCAGTTCTAGTTCAGTTCTAGTTCAGTTCTAGTTCAGTTCTAGTTCAGTTCTAGTTCAGTTCTAGTTCAGTTCAGTTCTAGTTCAGTTCTAGT
>NW_025810278.1:0-3001 GCF_022045245.1 Lucilia cuprina
AGTTCAGTTCTAGTTCAGTTCTAGTTCAGTTCTAGTTCAGTTCTAGTTCAGTTCTAGTTCAGTTCTAGTTCAGTTCTAGTTCAGTTCTAGTTCTGTTCTATTTCAGTTATAGTTCAGTTCTAGTTGGGTGCTGTTATGTGACTATAGTAGTAGAAATTCTGGAGATATCGGATTGAGTTATGGTGTCATCTAACATTTTTTTATCGACTTAAAACAACTTTCGCGTTTGTCTTCGCATAAATTAGCTTCATATTTTTATCTACGAATAATACCACAGAATATATGACCAGGTAAATCTTAGGACAAACTTTTCCATCGGAGGTATGTGTGAATGTATTTTACAAAACATAAAAATAAGAACAAAAATTAAGAATGTAAAAATACAATCGAGTTGGCTTATAATGGTTGTATGAATTCGAAAGAAAAGTTAATGAGTAAAGTACGAAAGATTGAAAAAACAGAATTGTAGATAAAACCGAAATAAACTTTTACTTCCCAAGAAATCAAGAGATACAACAATGATATGAAAGTTGCTTTTATTTATTTCTTTTCTTCATAGACTTTTGGTAAAGTGGCAGTATAATGTATTTTGGCAAAACTCAATCACGCGTTATAAATAAGCCAACAGTTATAGTAAGAATATTACTACAAATATATGTATTTATAGCTGATATTGCTACTGCTACCACTTTAATGTTACTTGCACAACTTACTGATGAAGTATTAACTAGAACATTTCTGAAATAAACTGAGAGAAAAAGTACAAAAGTAAGTAGATATAGATATTTGCAGTAGTAAATATATGTAGTATTCGAATAATAAACTTCTTTATTTATATTCTTAGTGGTACTTTTATAACTAAATTAAGTTAGTTGTTTTTAAAGAAAAACGAAAGCTTTATTTTTTTACAGTGTATGGAATATATTATAACACCAACTAAAACAATATACAACCTCAAATAGAGACAATCTAAAAGTCAATCGTATCATTTGGTGTATTAAAAGTCAAATGTACGTGAAATAAATATTGTAGTAAAATCTTTACAAATGAAATTCAATACGAGATAAAATAAACAGACAGTAAGTTGAAGCAAATATAAGAAGATTGTAGCATTAAAGTATTGCTGGAGTGATATTAAATACGGGAGGCAATAGACATTACAATTTAAATAGTGTCAACAATTATTCATTTGTGGTTAATCAACGATTAAATATTAGTGCAAAATAATACAAATATAATTAATATAAAAATAAATTTATATTATTTTGTAGGTCGACTTATTGAAAAAAATTATTAAAATTTATATTTTATTCAAGCTTGATGATGATTTTTTGTAGAAATATTTAGCTTATTGTTTTATTCGATTACTTTGGTAACCATTTACAGTATATCTCTAATTCGTTTACTAAACTTAAATAATACCTGGTGGAAATTACAAAATCAACGTAATTACTGGGAAATTGTTATAAAAAGAAGGGCATAATGACAGTTGCTAACAATGATTTGTGCGAGCAGTAATTACATTGAATTAATACAAAAATTCGATTTAACAATAAAAACAAAATAAAACACAACAAAAACTTTAAATGAACTTTTTCTTGTTCTTGTTCAATATCGTTAAAAAGGGGGAAAAACATAAAAAAATATATATTTATTTAGTAAATGAAGAGCAAAGTCATGTTGTTAAAGTTAAAGCATAAATTAGATAATTAGTTTTCTAGGTAAAATGAAAAATGTTGGACTTTAATAAGGAGCTACTTTTTCAGTTATTCTTATTGTGACTTATTATATGTATGTAAATTTTTATTAATAAATTATTGTTAATATTTTAATCTTTTATTTAAAACTTTACACATTATTTTATAAAGTTTTGATTATTGTAAATGCATATTTTGCTCTAAAGGAAAAAAATCTTTTTGAAACGTATACATAATGAAAGCAAATTCAATATTGCGTATACGTTAATATGCCTTCTAAATGTTATTAAAAAAAAAAAATTAGGCGTATACGCATTGGGAAAGTATAATAATATTTATCATACGTACACAGTTGTAAGCAAACTTAATTTTGCATAATATGGAAAATTACGTTCGTTTTTTTTAACATTTGTCCAATTCACAATTGATGTCGTATCGTGATAAAAATTTTTCAAATAAAAAAAAACAGATTTAAAAAATTTCCGACATACTACGATACAACCGTACAATACCGATAGTAAATTGGACAATTGTTAGCATTGAAACATTAACCCCCATTATCGCACTGTCTGGTTATTTATTATTTTAAGGTTAAATTTCAGTTAAAGACACTTAAAGCAAATCAGACTTTAAGTAGACGACTATACTACTTAGTCCTGACTATATCTTGAAATATACACTAGACTATAGTCTAGACTACATGCGCGATTAAAATCTGCAATGCAGATCTGACTTCAGTTTTTGTAATAGATTCTACAGGAGTCTGACGTATAGACTATATACTTCTATATACTATCTTCGTTTTGAGCTATAGTTTGAAATATGAACTGTACAGAAGTCACATTAAAGATTTGAATATATTACAGATTGCAGATCCGACTAATGCCTTGGCCGATTACCTTAATATAGCTTAGACTACAGAATCAACTATATTCTGTACTGTAGTCTGCATTATAGTTTTAAATATAGTCTTATACACCTTATATATCCAGTACTATGGATTCGACTGCGATCTAAACTATAAGTGAACTATAGTATGAACTATAGAATCGACAGCAATCTAGATGACTAGACTACATGCGCGTTTCTACTTTGAAGAGCAGATCTGACTACAGTTTTTACAAAAAATTCTACAGCAGTCTGAATAGACTACATACGCAACTATAGACTATGCTTAACTTTAGTTTAAAATATACTCCAGATTGCAGATCCTATCCAACATGGACTACAGAATCGCCTATATAATTTATTATAGAATTGATTAGAGTAAAAACTACAGATTTAAATATAGTCCGGAATATAGT
>NW_025810279.1:0-1176 GCF_022045245.1 Lucilia cuprina
TTTAAATTTTTCTTTGACAAATTTTGACATTAAATAGCAAAACTTCTAAGAATTTAACACTTTTCATATTTTCAATTCAACTTTTGGTATTTTTGAAACTTTTTAACAAATTTACACTACATATCAAGTTTAGTTATGGTTTGGTTTCAGAATTTTTTGTGTGAAATTAACTAATTTGTTCTTGTAAAAACACTATTGTTTATTCTTTAAAACACATCACTTTTTCAGGAACTTGAGTTTTAAGGGTTTGGGAATCACTGGGTCATATAATTTTCTATAATTGTTGATGACAGTTTCTTTTGATTTCTTTTTATGTTAATGAGTTATATTGCTTGAGTTTATTTTGGTTTTAGTTTTTGGTTTTTGAGTACTTTTGTCCAAAAGTTTAAATGGATTTACAGATGATTTGGACGGGAGAGTGAAATATCAATTGAACGCTACTTTCACTTTTACATGAATAAAATTCCTAGGCCTTTCCTTATACGCTTGGATCACAAAAGTAGGACGATCTCCCAACTTTTGCAATCCAAATATTATTTCTATATTCATGAAAGATGACGTGGTACACTTTATACTCCTAAAATCCTATGACACTCTTAGCCTATGGATTTCCACACTGTAATTCCTGCCAATTGTCCGATTTTCCGGGTCGATTGTAACTTGAGGTGTGCCCAAAAGTTTATAAATCTCCTGCTGAGTTGTTAAACTTTAAAATTCTTATAAAAATCTCAAAAATCTTTGAAAATATTACCTGTTAATAATAAAAACTTCTCTGAATGGTGATTATATTGTTATTCAATGTTGGGATGGGGAGAATTTTCCAAGATAAAAAAAAAAATGTTTATTTCCGAAAGTTATTAACTATGATATTGTCCCCACGATAGTTGAAATAGAAAGGAAGTAAAAGACTTTTGGTACTTAAAGTTAAGGTATTTAGAAGAAAAGAAAAGTGTCAAAAATTGACGAAAGTTAAAGTTGCCGTATCATCTAACTCAGAAGAGTCTTCCATAAAGATTCTTTTCCAAAAATGTATATGGATTTTACATATATGTTTATCCTAGACAACACCCTGTACTGTTACTTACAGATATACTTTATGCATTTGTATATCTCACTTTCTGTCAACTTTAATCAAAACAGAATAAACAAATTTTAAAAGCAATATTAATAAACTGT
>NW_025810280.1:0-3068 GCF_022045245.1 Lucilia cuprina
ACTATAGACTAGACTATAGACTAGACTATAGACTAGACTATAGACTAGACTATAGACTAGACTATAGAGTAGACTATAGACTAGACTATAGACTAGACTATAGACTAGGCTATAGACTAGATTATGGACTAGACTATAGACTAGATTATGGTCTAGGTTAAAGTACATACCATACTTGATCCTATATACTTGAGTAAACTATAGCGAAGAGACTTGTTGAAGTCTTTTGTTTTAATTTTAAAGATAAATGAAAGTTTATAACTTTTAAGTTTCTTTGATTTAATATTAATACTTAATTAATATTTAATTATAAATTACTAATTATACATTTAGCATTATTCTTTTCCTAACACAAAGGCATTATCTAGGCTAATGATCTTTAAACTAATTACATGCACTATAATTAAAATAAAACATTTTCTTTTGTCTTTCTTTCTGACGCCCACGAAATACATTTTCGCTTTAATTAAATTGTTTTTCTTTAAAATTAACATTTTAACATAGAAAGACAAACGTTTGCGTTTGTGCAACACCTCAAGCATAAAATAATAACTTTTAATTGCGTTCTTTCGTACGCCAAATAACTCGCGGGCATAAATACAAAAACCTTCCTTGCCATCATATAAAACATGGAAAGTAACATTGTTTAATTGTAGTAAAATATGATTTCAACCAAAAATCAACGCATTTTTTAATTAAACTCGCTCGTGTCATGTGAAAAAAAAAACTAATTAAAGAAATATGTATATGAAATAAAAAAAAGGAAACCACATACAAAATAAAGCATTTGTACAAAAATTTAACAAGGGTATATAACAATACATACATATACATATGTATGTACATGTGTGTATGTGTGTTGATGGTGTTTTCGTAAAACGCCTCAATTTCCTTAAATAAATTTTTTAACCAAAATCCTTTTTTTGTTCTTTGCCACTCGCTGTTGTTTCAAGAGATTTTATATAAACTCGTTTAAAAATTTAATTAAAGTGTAAACTGCTGTGTTAAGATTACAACACTCGCTCATATACATTCATACTTTTAAATGTATATTTTTATACAATAGGGTGATTTTTTTACTTTTAAAAATTTTAGTTTTGTTCGGGATTTTGTTAAGTTCTAGTTTTTTTCCAGTTCTGTTCTAATTCTGTTCTAGTTCTGTTCTAGTTCTGTTCTAGTTCTGATTTAGTTCTGTTCTAGTTCTGTTCTAGTTCTGTTCTAGTTCTGTTCTAGTTCTGTTCTAGTTCTGTTCTAGTTCTGTTCTAGTTCTGTTCTAGTTCTGTTCTAGTTCTGTTCTAGTTCTGTTCTAGTTCTGTTCTAGTTCTGTTCTAGTTCTGTTCTAGTTCTGTTCTAGTTCTGTTCTAGTTCTGTTCTAGTTCTGTTCTAGTTCTGTTCTAGTTCTGTTCTAGTTCTATTCTAGTTCTCTTCTAGTTCTGTTCTAGTTCTGTTCTAGTTAATTAACATAAAATTCTAGTTATTTTCCATAAAATTTTAGATTTTGTAAAAAAGGATATTCGTCAGGACTTTTAATGAAAGTTGATAACTAAAATATTTTGATAGCAACGTTAAGCTTACTTCTATGCCCGAGTTCTGTTGTAGTTTCTTATGTCATGGATGAAAGTTAAACCGAAAATTTTGGAACAAATTGTGGAAACTTCGAAATAAGTAAAAAAATCTTCCCTAATATTCATATTTAAAAAAAGTAACTTAAGTGGTTTATATTTTGGAAATTTGTTGTTTCATACTAAAATCCCTCTATATAGCTTAAATGTATTATAAAATTGTTCGCTGTATGTCTTTTGGTGTATGAGTTGACAATACCACCATCATAAAAAAATCCAATTTATATGTTCGTATCCTTAGCCTACATAAAAAAGGTTTAACCTCCAAACAAAATCATAATAAAAAAATAACATACACAACACATACTCACGAATGGAATTCAAAAACAGTTTTAATATTTGTGTCTTTCGGTACAGGGAGGAAGGTTATAATGCCATTAACATTTTGTTAAGTGAAAGTGAAACACTTAAACACAGGCACACATATATTTAGACATATATACAGACGTAAATAATACACACACTCATAACAATTGACGCTTTTCAGTTAGAGCCAAATGTGCTAGAAAACAATGGGAGGCCGGTACTACGAAAATCATCAAAAAAGACTAAAACAGCAAATGAAGTAGAGTCCTTGTACTATAATGTCACATGACAATGATAAAAATCTCATTTACATTTTTTAAAAGCTAAAGCACTAAAACTATTCTCCACTCTTTTTTCCCCTTTCTCTACTTGTTTCTTGTTTTTCAAGGATTTTTTTTAACAATTTGTCTTGTTGAATGTCTTGGGTTATAACCAAAACAAAACATTTTATTATTAAAATTATAGCGTGACAATTTGAAAGTGTTTTTACCGTAAATTAAAATTTACATAATTCAAATGTCTACAATTTAGCACAAAACATATTGTGGTTTAAAAGGTCCTTACAAATACTCATACATAAATGAAAAAACACAAACATATGTTTGGGATTGTAATCAACCAAAATGTTAAATATTTCAAGCTAAATATATTAAAATTTATGGCAGACAAATATTTTATTTAGCGCTAAAGTAATAAATAAAAGCATAATTTTATGATGATTTGAAAAATTTTGCAAAAACGACACATATTTCTCAGAAGTCATATCATTACAAATAAATTATATTTTTTAATGGAAACTCAAGGACAGAATAAGGAGAAATTAAATTATAAAAACATAATATTATTAAGTTCTGTTCTAGTTCTGTTCTGTTCTAGTTGTAGTTCTGTTCTAGTTCTGTTCTGTTCTAGTTGTAGTTCTGTTCTAGTTGTAGTTCTGTTCTAGTTGTAGTTCTGTTCTAGTTGTAGTTCTGTTCTAGTTCTGTTCTAATTCTGTTCTAGTTCTGTTCTAATTCTGTTCTAGTTCTGTTCTAATTCTGTTCTAATTCTCTTCTAGTTCTGTTCTAGTTCTGTTCTAGTTCTGTTCTAGTTCTGTTCTAGTTCTGTTCTAGTTCTGTTCTAGTTCTGTTCTAGTTCTGTTCT
>NW_025810281.1:0-1712 GCF_022045245.1 Lucilia cuprina
AGAACTGAACTAGAACTGAACTAGAACTGAACTAGAACTGAAGTAGAACAGAAGTAGAAGAGAACTAGAACTGAACTAGAACTGAATTAGAACTGAACTAGAACTGACCTAGAACTGAACTAGAACTGAACTAGAACAGAACTAGAGCAGAACTAGAGCAGAACTAGAACTGAAATAGAACTGAACTAGAACTGAACTAGAACTGAACTAGAACTGAACTAGAACTGAACTAGAACTGAACTAGAACTGAACTAGAACTGAACTAGAACTGAACTAGAACTGAACTTGAACTGAACTAGAAATGAACTAGAAATGAACTGGAACTGAACTACAATGAAAATTCTTCCTCTTTCGGGGCTCTGCTAATATACTTTTACAATGTACCATCATAGTTGTTATATAGATATTGGATGATTCTCGACTGCCTACATGACTTGATTTCTTTATTTATTTCAGTTCAAATATTTCGACTGCATTTTGCAATGAAAAGAGTGTAAATGTTCGTCCTTTTAGATGAGTGCGTGCATTTTAGAGTGCCTGCATAAATTTTTTAAAATAAAGAATTTTTGTTGTATTTTTATCAAGACTATGCACACATAACTAAAGTGCATACGTGTAATTGTATATGTGTGTGTAAGAGAGTTCAAGTATATAATATACATGCACAAGTATGTATGGTTATATACATGAGTCAATATATAAAAGGAAGAGACAAGTGTGCGTATAAATATAGAAATAAGTATTATGGTGAGAGTGTTGTTATATTTTTCTACGTGACTGTGTATGTGTTGAAATAAAACTACAATGTACATTAAGAAAAGCAGTAGAATTTCATAGTTCATAACAATGCAAAAGTGAAAATAATATAAATATATACATACTTACATACGTATAACAAATTTTTATTTAAAAATTATCATTTTCCGTTCTTTTCACTTACAGCAAATAAAAGATGAATAAAATATAAATTACAAATTTCTATTAAATAAAAATAACAAAAATGCAAATTTTAACTAATAAAGTTTTAACCTACATTAAGGTGTATGAGATTATAAATTTAACAAATTTGTGAAAAATGTAAAAAAATATCTTTTGTTTCTGTAACTCTCCCTTATGGCTTAAGAAATTTAAATAGAATTAAAGTTAATATAAATAAATTATAAAAAAAAACGAAATGTTTATAGCAAAAAATATAATGTAAATATCTATATGAAAAATAAGTGAACATATTTAAAAATATGTAATTGTAAAACAAACCTATTAGAAATTTAATTAATTAAATTTGTTAATGAAAAGTCTAAACTGGAAACTTAAAACTACTTAGATAAAAAATATACAAATGTCTTCACTTCATTAGAAAATTAAGACAGTTAGTAAGAACATGAATTACTCTCTGTGTAATAGGTAAAGTGTTTGAAAATGCAAATAAAAAATAATATAATTTATAACCAAAAAGCTGCTAAAAACTTTTTAAAATGCTTCATTGATGTATTGTAAAAAGGTAATTATTTCAAAATTTTTTATATAATTTTTCAATAATAATAATATTAATAATTTTCATGATAATTGTTCAAAAAATACATTTTAGTGCTGTCTAGAACAGCACTAGAACAGAACTAGAACAGAACTAGAACAGAAGTAGAACAGAACTAGAACAGAACTAGAACAGAACTAGAACAGAACTAGAACAGAACTAGAACAGAACTAGAACA
>NW_025810282.1:0-2681 GCF_022045245.1 Lucilia cuprina
GAACTGAACTAGAACTGAACTAGAACTGAACTAGAACTGAACTAGAACTGAACTAGAACTTAACTAGAACTTAACTAGAACTGAACTAGAACTGAACTAGAACTGAACGGAACTCATAATTTTTTTGGTGTACGATATCTTCTATCGTCTATCCTTCCCCATACATCTTCCTTCTACTTTCTTCTTGCCTTTAAAGACAATAGAATATTTAATCGTTTAACTAAAATATTCTTACAAAGTTAACAAAATTTTCTAAGTTCTTGCTAATTCTTTACATATTTCCAAAATGTTTTTCTTTTGTAGATTTTTGCCAATGTCGATGAATAATTTATGCACTAAAAGCTTTTTATTGAATTGTAATGTTTTCTATGAAATTATTTCCCCAAGAAATTTAGAAAAACCATCAATATGATGAAGTAGAATAAATGGAAGTAGGAAATCTGTCTATTATAATTGATGTGTTTTCCGTTTGAAAGAGAAACAATAACAAAAATTATGTTTTTTTTTTTTTTTTGCACCAAAAAGTCCAAATAATTTCTTTTATATGTAGATTTAACTTAATGTTAAAATTAACACTTATAAATTAAATTGATTGCACAAAAAAGCATTTTAAAACATTTAAATTTTATTTAATGGAAATAAATTCATTTGTATTTCCTAATTACAGTCATTTTTTCCAGCCTACATTGGCATTGCAATTTCTATAGAACGGTAGAAAAAAACTTCAATTTATTTTCATTTATTTGTTTAATTTATATGCTTGAATAATATAAAAAATTATATAACGTATATTTTCATTGTATGGCCTCTTGATATGAATTGTTCATAGAAAAGAAATCCTCTTATTTCATTTTATAATAAAATATTTATATAATTTTTAATATCAAAATGTTTTTTTTCTGTTCAGCATCCAGGAAAAGTTCATTTCTGTGTGTGATGAACTATAAGTGTTGTGAGTTTATATTTAAGTTTTGACCAATGAGAGGTAACATTATTTTATTGCAGAATAATTTTATTTGAAAAGTGTTTAATTAATTTTATAAACATAGTTAAATTAAAATATTTGATTAAATGTTATTTGGAAAATTTATTTTTTTAAAAAAAATTTTCTTAAAATAGTTACAGTTCAAAAAATTTCTTTCTATTTAGATCTCCGTTAAAGTCTTAGCTTTGATATTAAAAAGAAATCATAACAATTGCTTTTGTTTTAAAAAACTTATAGAGATTTTTCTGTGACAACCTATGAATTAATATTAATCATACGTATTGAGGTACCTTATTAAAATTGTTAATACTATCTTCTAAAAGCATCATAATATCAATTTTAAGCTTTTTGTTAGAGTGTTCGAGATTCGTTTTAGCTGTTTAAAATAAGTTACCTAAAACCCAACTCGCCTAGACACTCACCATCCATCCATCCAACCATCCATCCTGGGCTATTGTTTGAAATTTATAATTCAATCAGGGAAAGTGTGGCTTTATTTAAGTCCTCTTCAATGCAGTTGGTTGGCTTCTTCGTATTTTTTGTGCCTTTTTTTATTTTATTATAAAACATTTTTTTCAAATTTCTCACACAATTACTGCAATTAAACTTTCTGCCATAATGTTACTGCCCCAGCTAAGGGTCTCACAATTTGGGGTATGAATCATTGTTATGGCAGAGTAGTAAATTTCACTTTTATTGTATGATTTCATTATGTTCGTTTAACAAAATGAATATCTAAGTAATATTTCATAATTAGGTTAAATTAAAGGCAATTATTTAGAGAATAAGGAAACTACTATTACAGCGTTGGATTAGCAGTAAATTAAGGATTTAAATGAAGACAAAATTGTTCAAAAAAAAAAAAAAAAATAGCGGGAGTAAATTTTCATTTAAGTGGTTTCAATTAAAAATTTTTGTAATTTTTAAAAGTTTTAAAAAGCATTAATACTTAGCTGGCATTAAGCAAAGTGCAAATAAACTTAATGGGAAATAATTTTCTTTTGTTCTAAAAGCAACATAAATCTTATAATAAAATCACATAAATATAGAAACATCTGCCTTCAAATCTTGTTTCTTTTGAATTATCTTCTTTAATTTTGAAAAAACTTATTCAAATATAAAAAAATCACAATTTATTCTGCTTAAATAATTAAAACTTTAATCTCCCTGCACATATTGTTTATGGCAATTTACTCAAATCTCATGAAGAATTTAACAAATTCTTAAAAATTTACTACTTGCATTAGTATAAGCTTTTGTTTTTCTAATAAATAAGTTTAAATTAATCATTAAAAACATGTTGATATACATATGCATGACAAAACAAAAGAATTGTAAATACAAATTCAATAAATATAATTTGTTTTTAATTTAAATAAATCCGGCAGTTTATAAATTGAAACTTTATAAACATTTTAGTAATACAAATGCATATTTGAAAATGTCATTTCCGGTTGGTGAATTTTTTGAAGCCTTTAAATTCAACAATAAAAATATTACGAAGAATGCACACACACACAGAGTAACGAAGAATAAAATAAACAATAAATTTATGTATATATTCCCACAATTTTCTGTTCTAGTTCTATACTAGTTCTGTTCTAGTTCTGTTCTGGTTCTGTTCTAGTTCTGTTCTAGTTCTGTTCTAGTTCTGTTCTAGTTCTGTTCTAGTTCTGTTCTAGTTCTGTTCTAGTTC
>NW_025810283.1:0-1899 GCF_022045245.1 Lucilia cuprina
GTTCTAGTTCAGTTCTAGTTCAGTTCTAGTTCAGTTCTAGTTCAGTTCTAGTTCAGTTCTAGTTCAGTTCTAGTTCAGTTATATTTCAGTTCTAGTTCAGTTCTAGTTTATTTCTAGTCCAGTTCTAGTTCAGATTACCTCTAGGAATGGAGGTTAGATAGGCTATCAATTCTATCAGTTAGCGCCACTTCCCCGCGTTAAAGTAACTTTATGCAAGTTAGCAACATATTGCCAGAATATCATTTAAACCTACAGCAAATCATACCTATTTACTGCACACAAAATATTTTACTTAGTAACGTTATTTACACCCTACGCTTTTTAAAATTTAAAATTCGATTAAGTGGTTCTTTAATTGTGATTTATTTTTATGATCGATTTCAAATTAAACTATTCGAACTAACACTATAAATTCATACAAAACAATTACAAATCTATATAATTAAAATCAAGTTTAGAACACATTAGGTTGACCTCTATAAAAAGTACAGTACATAATATGCTCCTTTATTGCACCTTTCAACTTATTTGTGTGATTCAAGTTTATTTTTTATTGTTTTTTTGTAGGTTGCTGTCAGTTTGTTCTACATAAAATCCTTTGAGTTTCCCTGGAGTATAGTCTCCTGAACACAAAAACTAAACATGATTTACACTTACACGCCTTTAGCGTTGTTACTTAAGTTGCCAGCTGTAAAAGTTGCATTAGTTATAATTTTTGTTGCTGCTGACACAGCACAGTGGGGCGTTGGGATGGTGTCGTAAAAGAGTACAAACTAACCGTGTAAACGGTATTACAAAAACCTTATCAAATTAAGTTTGGTTAAAGTGGAACAAAAATGTGTAAAAAACTAACTTTTAACCGTGCAAACATTATGTACATGGTATTTAGTACATTGTTTTCTAAGAACTATTATAAAGGCACTGGTCAACGGAAATTTAAGGTACCATAAATTCTGGTTTTAAATAAAAAAAAACTTTTTATTTTCAACAACAATAACTTACAAGTTATAGTTCACTATAAATAGTTAACACATAAACGGACAGATATCATGTTTCATCCAAATTGAGCTATATATATATACACATACATACATATGTATGTGTGTGTTTTTTTCCAAATTAAGTAAAATCCTAATTATGCCTTTTACTATAAAATCTTTCATAAACCTTTAAATTTACACTTTGTTAACAAGAAAATCATAGAATGCATTACAGTTTCTGTGACGACCTGTGTTAATAACCCATCATAATTTCATCACCATAGTCATCTTCAACATATCTTAGGAATCTCGCACCAAGACAACTTTCCATTTTCTGCGCAAAATGTGCAAAAAAAAGTTTCAAGTAGATAGAAAAGTTATTATATTTTTTCATTCTCACTTTGTCATTATTATATTTTTATACTATAGACACACTTACGCCTTACCTCTTACTCACACTAACATTATAGATGTTAGATAGAGTTGAATTTTTTCTTCCCTGTTTTACTTGACTTTTCAGTTTATTATAGATTTTTATCCAAAGCCATTATTAGTTTTATTTTTCGCATAAAAATTATACCATTAACAAGCGAAAACGTCAACTACAATGATGTTGTTGATAACAACGGTATAAAGAGAGAGAAAGGCGGGGAGGAATAAAGAAACATAAAATAATATTTAGGCATGTCCGATTTTAATATACTATACACCAGTCTAGTCTACAGTCTAGTTTTCAGTCCAGTCTATAGTCAAGGGTATTGTGCAATAAATAGTCTAGGCTATAGTCTAATCTATAGTCAAGTCTACAGAGTAATCTATAGTCTAGTCTATAGTCTAGACTATAGTCTAGTCTATAGTCTAGTCTATAGTCTAGTCTATAGTCTAGTCTATAGTCTAGTCTATAGTCTAGTCTATAGTC
>NW_025810284.1:0-1768 GCF_022045245.1 Lucilia cuprina
AACTGAACTAGAACTGAACTAGAACTGAACTAGAACTGAACTAGAACTGAACTAGAACTGAACTAGAACTGGACTAGAACTGGACTAGAACTGAACTAGAACTGAACTTGAACTATACTAGAACTGAACTTGAATTGACTAGAACTGAACTGGAACAGAAGTAGAACTCAATAAAGCATTTATGCCAAAGTTTAAAACAAAAACTTCAACTACCTTTTCAATATTACTTAACTATCGTTTTAAGTTTCATCCATATTTTTCAATAACCAACAAAAGTTAACCTCATAACAAAACTTTCAATTTCTGTTCTCATACACAGGTTGAAAGTTCGAATCAAACTTGATAACGTGTATGAGTTGCCTCGTTCATATTATTATTCGCTATTAAGTTCTTGCAGGTGAATAACATGCGGAAATTTAGTTGCAAACTAAACGTCGTCTAGGCAAAAGCACCCTCTACAAAAAATAAATCAGAGAAAATTTATACAGAAATCGAGCGTCCGACCCGTGTAGTATTTTGTGTTTTTCTTTTCGTTTTTTGGCAACAATTTATATTCGAAACATGTATAATTGAGTATGTGTTTAATGAGAGTGTGTTAGAGAAAGTGAGTTTGTGTTAGAGATATATTTTGTTATTATTTTTTAATAATAACAGTAAATAAATAATAAAATAATATATATTAGCATCTTACAAAATTAAGTAAAAAGCGTGCTTAGGCACATCAAATTATTAATGAAATTAAAAAAAAAATGTATATATATATAATGAAAATATCAAAAAAATGTGTTAATTAAAAACAAATTATTTTGTCAAACAAAAAAGAATAAAGTGCTTTTAATGCAATTGAAATTAAAGCAATTTAAATGGAAATATTAAAATAAGAATAAAGCTGCTGTTTATAAATGTTTATTAAATTTCGATTTTTTGTCCCAGTGGATTTTTAATTGGAAAAGTGTTTTTATGTTGTTAAGCCTTAATGCTTTTTTGTTGTTAAATAAAAATTGTATTAAAATAAAATAAATTTAAATTTAAAATACAAAAATGTTGAAGATAATGTGTTTTGAAAAAAAGTTGATTGTGTAACAGTAACTGTTGTATGCAGGTTGCATACACAGTATTAAGTTATACTCGAATTACAATGCAAATCATGTAACAACACATATATTTAAAATTAAAAAAATATTCAAAATTAAAAAAAAATCTATAAAAAAAATTAAATTATTTAAATAAAAATTAGTGAAATTGTTAAAAATTTATTCAAAAAAAGCTTGCCATTGAATTTAATCACATTATAACATAATTACTACAATATTTCTAAAATGCATAAATTTTATAAATGTCATTGATAAATAAATAATTATAAATCATTAAAAGTTTATTTCTATAAAACACAGTAAATTGTGGTAAAAGTGATATACAAATAAAATTGACCACAAAGAAAGTGCTAAAATTATAAATTTATTATATTTTTTATACAACATAAAGATATCAAGATTAAAAGCTCTCAGGATATTTTCTTAACTAAACTTTTTTTATTTCCACTGTCATTAATTATTTTCGGTTTTATTTTATTAAGAGACACGGGTTTGTTATTTTTTACTGTAATATTCTAAAAATATGAAACTATTTCTTTGGTACCGGTGACTAAACTAAAACTGACATAGAACTGAACCAGAACTGAACTAGAACTGAACTAGAACTGAACTAGAACTGAACTAGAACTGAACTAGAACTGAACTAGAACTGAACTAGAACTGAACTAGAACTG
>NW_025810285.1:0-1194 GCF_022045245.1 Lucilia cuprina
TATAGACTAGACTATAGACTAGACTATAGACTAGACTATAGACTAGACTATAGACTAGACTATAGACTAGACTATAGGCTAGACTATAGACTAGACTATTGACTAGACAATAGACTAGACTACAGACTAGACTATAGACTAGACTATTGACAAGACCATAGACTAGACTATAGACAAGACCATAGACTAGACTATAGGCTAGACTATAGACTAGACTACAGACTAGACAATAGACTAAACAATAGACTAGACTATAGACTAGACTACAGACTAGACAATAGACTAGACAATAGACTAGACTATAGACTACACTACAGACTAGACTATAGACTAGACTATAGACTAGACTATAGACTAGACTATAGACAAGACTATAGACTAGACTATAGACAAGACTAGACTATAGGCTAGACTATAGACTAGACAATAGACTAGACAATAGAATAGACTATAGACTAGACTAGAGACTAGACAATAGACAAGACTATAGACTAGACTATTGACTAGACTATAGACTAGACTATAGACTAGACTATAGACTAGACTATAGACTAGACTATAGACTAGACTACAGCCTAGACAATAGACTAGACTACTGACTAGACTATCGACTAGACTATCGACTAGACTATAGACTAGACTATGGACTAGACTATCGACTAGACTATAGACTAGACTATAGACTAGACTATAGACTAGACTATAGACTAGACTATAGACTAGACTATAGACTAGACTATAGACTAGACTATAGACTAGACTATAGACTAGACTATGGACTAGACTATAGACTAGACTATAGACTAGACTATAGACTAGACTAAAGACAAGACTATAGACAAGACTATAGACAAGACTGTAGACTAGACTATAGACAAGACTATAGACTAGACTATAGACAAGACTATAGGCTAGACTACAGACTTGACAATAGACTAGACAATAGACTAGACTATAGACTAGACAATAGACTAAACAATAGACTAGACTATAGACTAGACTACAGACTAGACAATAGACTAGACTACAGACTAGACAATAGACTAAACAATAGACTAGACTATAGACTAGACAATAGACTAGACAATAGACTAGACTATAGACAAGACCATAGACTAGACTATAGGCTAGACTATAGACTAGACTACAGACTAGACAATAGACTAAACAATAGACTAGACTATAGACTAGACT
>NW_025810286.1:0-1501 GCF_022045245.1 Lucilia cuprina
AGAACTAGAACAGAACTAGAACAGAACTAGAACAGAACTAGAACAGAACTAGAACAGAACTAGAACAGAACTAGAACAGAACTAGAAAAGAACTATAACAGAACTAGACATTTTATAGTCTATTCTGCAGCTTTACAAAAAATTTGTGTTAATTTGTTTCTGAAATTTTCCACCATTTAGGTTGTATGTATTTCCAAAATTATTTGTGCACTTAGTTTTCTGCCACAAACTTTTTCCCCTTAACTTTTGCAATAGTTTTGTGTTATTCGCCAAAATAATCGCAAATATCATAAATTTATTTTCAATATTCATTCACTCAAAAGTTAAATTTGAGCTGTGAACTTTTGACAGTTCGAAAAGGAAATATCACAAGTAAAACTTAAAGAGAACAGATGAAAAAAACTGAAACGAATTGGCTTTTGCCATGTCAGCCAAACAAACAACCACAAAAAAATTTAAAAAAAAAAAAAAACTTTGACATAAATATATGTATATATTATGGGAAAGAAAGAAGGATGCAAAGAAGGAGAGTAGAGAGGAGTCAAAAATACTTATCACTTATAAGAATATGTGTAAAAATTAATGGTAAAACAAATAGTGAAATGTTTAAATGTATGTAAGTATATGTGAAAGACTTTCTAGTAAGTTTGCTTAACTAGAAGTTATAAGGAATATTTTTTGCTTTCAATACTCTTATATAAGACATACTATTCCGTACTGTTTGTATGTCTTTGGGTTTCTGTGGCAAAACACGACAACATTGTGCAAATTGTAATTTCCTTGACAAACATTGATGTGGCACAAAGATTAATGGGCTTATTTTTTCTTTCTCTTCTATTGCCTCAATTTCTCTTTTCACCCTCTTAACAAAAAAAGAGAAAGCAAACGTATTTATGCCAATATCTACAAACAATTGTAGATGTTAGAACTTTTATATAATAATGGAAATGAAATTGTGTCTTAAAAACACAAAACTTATTTTTTGGTAAAACTTTTGTCTCCTACTAACAATGTGAAAAATATAGTTTTTTGGTTGCGCTGAAAATGCAGTTCTCTTGCATGGCACTTTATTTAAAAGTTTTCTACAACATTTTATTTCTTTTTACGAAAGAACTATAAAATTTAGAAAGTTTTAGTTGTTTTGCTTAGAAATTTGAAATTACAATGTTTTTTGAGAACAATCACACATGAGCAGACAAACAAATGTAGCAGCAATTGTCATAACCTTTGTTATTTTAAAATCATCTTTTTGTGTAGCAAGTTATCAGGGTCTAGTGTATTTGATAAAATAACTTCCTTAAGTTTTAGAGATGTAGAACTAAACTAGAAAAGAACTAGAATAGAACTAAAAGAGAACTAGAACAGAGCTAGAATAGAACTAAAACAGAACTATAACAGAACTAGAACAGAACTAGAACAGAACTAGAACAGAACTAGAACAGAACTAGAACAGAACTAGAACATAACTAGAACAGAACTAGAACAGAACTAGAACAGAACT
>NW_025810287.1:0-2125 GCF_022045245.1 Lucilia cuprina
CTATAGACTAGACTATAGACTAGGCTATAGACTGGACTATAGACTAGACTATAGACTAGACTATAGACTAGACTATAGACTAGACTATAGACTAGACTATAGACTAGATTATACACTAGACTATAAACTATACTATAAACTAGACTATACACTAGACTATAGACTAAACTATAGACTAGACTATAGGCTAGACTATAGACTAGACTATAGACTAGACTAAAGACTTAGACTATAGCCTAGACTATAGCCTAGACTATAGACTATATTAGAATTAGAGTTAGTTTAGAAATAGCTACTCCAATCCTCAAAAACTTTTACATCATATTACAAGATACTACCAAAAATTTCATCCCTGATTTTTGACATTAAATATGAGAAATATTCTCTCTAAGGGTTTGTTTGGTAAATAAATGAAAAGGGAATCCATTTAGTTAAAAGAGAGAAGCTGCTGTACTAGCTTTATTTCGAAGTTGCAATGCTCTCATCCCACCCCTTTTCTTTTAACAGTTCTTTGTTACGTTAAAAAAGCACCCACTCTATAATTCTCCCGATATATTCACCACTTGATGACTGATTGAAAGTTAAAGTTGCCGAGACAACAACACGGTAGACAGTTACGCTTTTTTTTGTGTTATTCCAACGATTTGTGCTCTAAGTGTTGTCTGTATTTGACATTTGATTAAGTGACGTTAAACGTAACTTACGCACTTTTTTTAATTCTATACACTTTTAACAACGAATGTGTAAACTTACACATTCACTATTAAACACTCCAACACTAACGTTCGAACAACAACACAACAACGGTAAATTTAATATAAAAAAGGTTATAGAAGTGAAATAAAAAAAAACAAAAAGAAACGTAGAAGGAAAATTATACAAAAAATAACAAAACTTGTGTTTAGAATTTTTAATTAAAATAATTTAAATTAAAAACTAATAAACACTTGTTTGTACAACAATTTATTCCTCGTCCCCCCCAAAAAAAAAGTTAAAGAAATTTTGTAAAAGAAACACAAAAGAAGAAAAATTATTATAAATTTTTTGTCAAAAAATATACAACAATTACTCAACATTGAAAAATTTATCATTTCTTTTTCATATTTTTTGTCATATTTGTGTGTGTATATGAGTGTTTATGTGTAAAAAAAAAATATTAGAAAAAAACATAGAAAATTAGAAATTTTCTTTTAACAATTTTTAACATTAAAAGTGTGTGATTTTTTGTTAAAAAAGCTACGAAAAATTTTAATAAATTTATTTATAAATTAAATAAAAAAACAGCGTCGGCAAGTGAAAAATTATTCACCATTTTGTAGTAAAATTTTCCAAAAAAAAAAAAACCAACAACAACAAACTAGCGTTCTTTTTCTTATAAGTTCATGAAATTTGTTTTATTTCCCTTCGTCAAAAAAAAACCAACAAAACTTTTATTGTGTTCATGTGTATCTGTTTAACCATCCTGTCCTGTGGAAATTTTCATCCCTGATTTACATCTTCTTTTCCTTTTCAATTTTCTTGTTTTCATTACAAAATTCGTAGTTTACTCTCTATTTAGCTCTCGTTAGAGAGGCAAGTGCGAGTGTATGTCTGTGTGTGTGTTGTATAAATATAAGGGATGTCATGTTGACGGTAAATCAAACTTAATTTTCATCCTTTTTTTCAGCTTCTCTTATCTTCAAATAACACGCAAAAATTTTGTTAATGACAAAGAAAATTAATTTTCCTTAAAGGATAAAGAAGGATATTGTTTTTTTTTCTTGGACGAAACTGCTATTAGGACATGAAGGAAAGATAGGAAATCTAAAATTCAATTTATAACATTTTGACATTTGCTGTTTGTCTTTTATTGTTTACAAGCTTCAGCAGGGATGCCATTTTTATTAAAAATTCCAAAAAAAAAGAAATCAAAGGCATGAACTATAGACTAGAAAATAGACTAGAATATAGACTATTCTATAGTCCAGACTTTAGACTTTTCTATAGTCCAGACTATAGACTATTATATAGTCTAGTGTATAGACTATTATGTAGTCCAGACTATAGACATTACTACAGTCCAGACTATAGACTATTCTATAGTCCAGACTATAGACTTTACTACAGTCCAGACTATAGACTATTA
>NW_025810288.1:0-1416 GCF_022045245.1 Lucilia cuprina
TTAAAGCCAAAATTGCTAACTTAAGCCCACAATTTAGAAGAAAGCGAGGACTAGTTAATTTGTTAGGAAAAGGTTTGAAAATTATAACAGGAACAATGGATAGCGAAGGCGAGGAACATATAAATTATTCATTAAAACATCTTTATGAAAATAATGGGCTCTTAACCAACACTATACATAACTTGACTCAAATAAATAACTTCTTTTCGGATCAGATCAAAAATATAACAGACCATATCAACATACAACAAATTCACGTGGGAAAATACTTAAACCAATTTAAGAACATTTTTCAAAATAAAATAGCAACATTAGAGGACGTAATATTGTTCATGCAACACATTTACCAAATTAATAATGATATAGCACTTTTACGTAATCATATCGACGACATAGGACTAGTGGTATTTTCAAGTAAATTAGGAATTATTCCGACAGACATTTTGACCCCAAAAGAAATGGACCTTATAATAGACTTTGACAGTTACGTTAATATAAAAACTTCCGTTGCATTACATGATGGAAATATATTATTAATTTTTAAGATACCATTATATTCACAGAACATACTTAGTAAAATAACTTTCGAACCGATTCCAGATCCTAAAAATAAAACACTAGCTTAAGAAACATATACAGTACTTATTGATCATAACAAGAATATTTATCAATCAATTTTTAAAGATAATTTGGAGAAAAATTTGATTAGAATTGAAAATAAGTGTATACAGAATATTTTAGAATTTAAAGAGGCAAATTGTTCAATGAAAAATTTTGAAAACGAAGATGTAACAGAAATACTTCCAGGATTATTAATATTTAAAAATTATGAACAAAATGTTAACCATAACTGTAATAACAACAATAAACTACAAATAAAAGGAACCTTTTTGATAAAATTTGAGAATTGTAATATAATAACTAAAAACAAAAATTTTACTAATGTTAATTTAAGAATCAAAGATAAAATAATCCTTCCAAACATTATAACGAAAATTAGATGTAATGAAAATGTAACTATTAATGATTTGAAGCTAGAAACAATATATCTTAAACAAATAAAGTATGACGAAAACCTAAACAATATACTGTATCATGATAAGAAAACAAAAACCATAAGTTTTAGTATTGATATAATAATTATTTTATGCATTATTATCTTAATAATTATATATATGTTAAGACCAAAACAAATATTTAATGTTTCGTCGGAGCCTCAAGTTAACGGTGGGGGTGTTATAATGTATCCCATTATTCCCCTAACACGAGCCAACATAATATAAATAACTACTTACATTGCAACTTTTCATTTTTTGCATTACATTTTATTTTTATAAATAAATTTGTTACCAAATTTATTTACAGACATTTTTCCTAATAATTATTTTATTTAAAATTGCTTTTCAACAATTATTA
>NW_025810289.1:0-1193 GCF_022045245.1 Lucilia cuprina
AGCCAAAATCTCCCTATCAAATTTTATAAGGATCGATCCTTATTGAAAGTAAGAATATCGGTTCACGTTTTCTCCTATCCCTATTAAAATGCCCCCTTCAGAAAATAAATTTATCGCTAAGAGATGTATGCTCATAACATATCTGCTCATAACATATATATAAAGCAATAAAATTCGACATAAAAAAGTTTTATAGGAAACAAAATCATTTTCATAAATTTAACGAAAATGGATTTATAATTGACCTTACCAAGGTCTCCTTCTGAAAATGACTTTAAGACATATTACTGACCCAAAAATGTAAGTACATCAGTAAAATTCTACATAAACATGAATGATTTGATGGTGGGTATATAAGATTCGGCATGGCCGAATATAACACTCTTTCTTGTTAAATCTGGGAAAATAATTCTACCGATCTATCCAATTGGTCATTTTCTAAAAATATATTATGCAACAAATTATATACCAAAACAAATGGCAACTATAATGCAATAAAAAGATATATAAACCACTGCTATAACATGAAAACTATAACAGATATTTGCAACCATATCGGAGCCTTAAATTACCGCATTTCCAAACCAGTACCAATAAATATACCGATCTATCCAATATTTGTAAAAATTCATTATGCCACAAATTGTACATCAAAACAAAGTGCAACTGTAATGCTTTAAAATGATGCATAAACGATTGTCCTGGCATGATAACTGTCAAAGTTATTTGCAACCATATCGGAACCTCAAATCACAGTGTTTTTAACATAGAACAATAATTCTACCGCTCCTTCAAACTGACCATTTTTTAGACGAACACATTATGCCACAAATGATATACCAAATTAAAGTGCAATCATAATGCTTTAAAATGATGCATAAATGACTGTCATAGCATGAAAACTGTCAAAGTTATTCACAACCATATCGGAACTTCAAATTACCGCCTTTTGAAGCCTGGGAAAATAATTCTACCGATCTATCCAACTGGCCATTTTCTAAAAATACATTATGCAATAAATTATATACCAAAACAAACGGCAATTTTAGTGCTTTAAAATGATGCATAATCGAATGTCCTAGCACGAAAACTGCCAATGTTATTTGCAGCCATATCGAAACCTCAGATTACTGCGTTTATTAAACACAGAACAATAATTCTACCGATCTTACAAATTGGTCAATTTGATAGAT
>NW_025810290.1:0-1966 GCF_022045245.1 Lucilia cuprina
TACAGTAATAATAATAATAATAATAATAAAATAATAATAAAAACAAAGCTATAGTTCAAAAATAGGTTATAAATATTTGTAAAATTTGTAACATTGACATTTTAAAATTGAATATTTTTCAAAATTTATGTTTATTGATTTAAAAGTAAATTATTTTTGGATTTTAAATAGCAAAATTGCAATGAAATTCTTATTGGTCGAAAGTTTTGTAAGAAAGTATTGTTGTTCGAGGCCTATACCACTTATGATGGTGATTTATATAAATGTGATTTGTTTTTCATAATAAAACATTTTTCTTGAATACTACCTTGGTTCCGATACATTAATGCTATACGCACAATTGGGACGAACGACTAATTTTTCGAAACGAATTTTCGTCCTCAGATATAAAACACATTTAATCAGTAAATTCATAATTTTTTATTAATTTCTGTAATTTATTTAAAAATGTCTTGAAAATATTATTTGTTGTGATTTTATATTACGAGAAGTGCCGCGAAAATTCCGAAAAAAGAAGACATTTTAAAGCAATTCGCAATACGAAATGATTTATTGTGTCTCAGTCGACGAATATACGAAACGAATCATTGTCAAGCAATTCGTTGTGTTGGACGAAATTTGTCGTTCGTCGCAATTGTGCGTATATCATTAAGCAATTTTTTCATTAATCTGTAATGCTAGGGACAAATATAGACCTATTGCTAAAATATTTGGTGAATAGCTTTAAATAATAGTTATTTGATTATTAATTGTGGACATTCAAGTCATTTTCTGAAGGTGCATTGTGTGGGACTGTCAACAAGAAAGTTAAAGCAAAAAACTGAAACTATTGTTTTTAAATACAAGTTTAATAAAATGCATAAAATCGGTTGAACAAAAGTTAATATCTACGGTAACCTAACTGGAGTTGAGGGCTTATGGAAAGGATATGTATGTGAGGCAGTAATAACTGGGCGTTTCAAGGCAAGTAAATTTAAAGAAATTTGTCGCCCGGAAAATGTAAACAACATTTCTTGGAACCACAACATTGTACGCATATAAATCAATGTGCCCGATAAGCTAACCTGTTAATCAGGAGATTGTGGCTTCAATTCCCCCAGAGACTTTAGTTTACTGTACTAACACTGGTATAATATAAAAAAATATTTTAACTGGCAGAATATCTACAGATTAAACGATAACGGGGCTTAGACCTAATTTGACCCATAATTGATAATAGCTCCCATATGAGGTTTTCAAAATTCAAATTCAAAATTTTTTAATCGTCCGAAAAAATCTACAAATCTACCAATTTTTTCACTAAATTTCATTAAAATCCGACTGTGACTGTAGGAACTTAACTCGTTCTTAAAACACTTTAGTTTTACAATTTTATTATTTTACAAAAAACTTTTCCTGTTATTGTTTGATTTAAAAATATTTAATTTTTCATTATAAATAAAATTCTTAAACAATTAACATTAATATTAAAATATAAAAAATTTAATAATTGTTCCTACATCAATTGGCGATCCTGCCAGGAGAATAATTGTTTTTATATAATATTGCGGAGCTAAATAACCATACATATTTGGTGTTTATAAACTATAAAATCAAATATATGTATATATATTAGCAAATCATTTTTAAACAATTAATGGATAACAAATTGCTATAATCTTTCACATCCAGAATAATATCTTTTACACTGGAAGGATAAATATATTGAAAATATCTTCAATTAAGTTCAAGCAAGCATTTGTAAATATCAAGAATTGAGGTTCAATTTCAAATACATGCAATAATCAAATATTATTAAGAACTGGTTTTAATATCAAGTAGTCTGAAACAAAATTTAAAATCTCTACTTCTATCAACCATCTATCAACATAATTTTATTATTAATTTAAACCGTAAATATTAAATAATATAATTCAATAACATTTGTTAAATATATTTAAGTATTAACACACATTGAAAACCTACC
>NW_025810291.1:0-1617 GCF_022045245.1 Lucilia cuprina
GAACTGAACTAGAACTGAACTAGAACTAGAACTGAACTAGAACTAGAACTGAACTAGAACTAGAACTGAACTAGAGATAAACTGAACTAGAGCTAAACTGAACTAGAACTGAACTAGAACTGAACTAAAACTGAACTAAAACTGAACTAGAACTGAACTAGAACTGAACTAGAACTGAACTAGAACTGAATTAGCACTGAACTAGAACTGAAATAGAACTGAACTACAACTAAAATAGAACTGAACTAAAACATAACTAGGCAAGTCTAGAACTTAACTAGGAGAGAACTAGAACATAAATAATAATAGAATAATAGAATTAGAACAGAATTATAACAAAAGTAGAACTGAACAGAACAACAACTGAACTAGAACTACAACAGAACTGAACTAAAACTGAACGAAAAATTAACCAGAACTTAACTAGAACTTAGCTAAAACTGAACTAGGACTGAAATAGACTTAAACAACAACTGAACTAGATTTGAACTAGAACAGAACTAAAACATAAATATAACAGAACATAACTATAACTGAACTAAAATTAACTAGTATTGAACGGGAACTGAACTAGTTCAGCTCTAGAGAACTAGAAATAAACAAGAATAGAACTAAAACAAAATGTTTGTGGTTTCGTTTTGTAAAATGAGGCCGTAAAACTGAAGAAATCTAACTTCTAACTTGTTTGATTCCTTATATGATTCAAACGTTAATATAAAAGAGATCTATCGATATAAATTATAAATATTAAACTCTCTTAAAACATGTAGAGTTGGACAGATATTTTGCTCTGACAAATTGCAAATTATAGAAAAGTTGAGCTCAATAGTTTAAGGAAATTTACCTTAAGTAGAAATGTCTTGAGAAGCGTTTGGAAGGTCAAATTTCTCCTTTATTAGCAAAATTTTTCTAAATCACTGCTTAATAACAAACCACTACTATAGAAATTGTTAGTAAAAATGGCTACCAAATTATAAAAAAACGAAAACAAGAGAAACTAAAAAATAAAACAACAAAAAAAAACATATTTTCTTTAAAAATTATTTGAATATAATTATTATATTTTTGATGCTTTATATAGATATTGTTGTTTGTATAAGTATTAATAATGATTAAACTAATGGTTAACTAAAGGTTAACTATGTATTATGGTTTTATATTTAGTAGTTAAAAAAAATATTAGTAAAATATAACTAAAAGTTATTTTAGTGATGAATATTTTTTTTTTTTTTTTGGAAAAAATAATAATTTACTTTAAATATTTAAAAATTAAATTCTAAACTAACAATTTAAATAAACTAACAACTTAACATACAAAATTATAAAATTTTTTTAAAAATATATTAATAAAAATTTTTAAATTTTCTTTTAAAGTTATAGATTGTTTTCTTTGTGTTTTATTACAAAAAATAATTTAACAAAAAATAAAATAAAGAAAATAATACTTTTGGCATAGCAAAATAAATATTTTATTATTAAGAATTATAAAATTAAAAGAAATATATAATTAAAAATTAATTATAAATGATTTAGTGTTAATAATAGTTTACTTAATAACAGGACACAGCAACTAAAGAAAAATTTATTTAAAATAACTTTTTTTTTTTTTTTTTTGTT
>NW_025810292.1:0-1252 GCF_022045245.1 Lucilia cuprina
CAGAACTAGAACAGAACTAGAACAGAACTAGAACAGAACTAGAACAGAACTAGAACAGAACTAGAACAGAACTAGAACAGAACTAGAACAGAAGTAGAACAGAACTAACTAACTAACTAACTAACTAACTAACTTACTAACTTACTAACTAACTAACTAACTAACTAACTAACTAACTAACTAACTAACTAACTAACTAACTAACTTAAAAATTCAAAAACTCAAATTAGTACTTTTTTTCTCTCAATATAATTTCTATTAAATTTATTGTAATTCTTCCATTGTTTTGATTTTTCTAACAATCGTGAGTCATGGTTTACCCAAAAATTAAAACAACAACAAGTTTTCAAAACAATACCTTCGTAGGTATACCACGAAGAGTTCAAAACAAAATTGTTGTTGTTGCTGCTGCTATCAAAGACGTGTTCATATTTTCAATTTTCATTTGCCCTAGCAGTTGTTTTTGTTGTTGTGGTAACTTTTGTCGTCATTCGTTTAAAACACGAAATTAGGTTTGTTGTACAAATGTAATTCTTCTTATTGTAGTTGTTGTTGTTAATGCATTAGTGTCGTTATTACAAGTTAAGTTTTTTTTCTTCTTCTTAACTTTTGTCTTATTTTATGCTGATGTTGTTGAAAAAAATTACTTTGATTTTTCTATATATGTTGTTGTTGTTATGATTGTAACTGTAGTTGTTGTATTTTATTTTCAAAGTTTAATTTTTACCTTCACCTTGAGCATTACTTCTTTTTGTTGTTATTGTTTTTAAGTTATTTATTTCTTAAGTTAAGAAAAAGTTATACAGTTTTTTTAATATTTTCAAGAGATATAAAAAACAATATTAAAAGAAAGAAATTAATAAAAGAAAGAGAGAAAAGAAAGAATTTTCTCCAACAACAACAACAACAAAACTGTAACAATGATTGAGTTTTAACTGACATTTAGAAACTAGAATGAAAGGTAAAAGTAATGTTTTAAATTATATGTTGTTGTTGTTGCTTAATGACTTTTAAATGTGTCTAAAAACAATGAAATCATAGAATTTACTTTTGAATTTAAAGAAAACATTAAAATTTATAAAAAAAAATTTAAACTTTAAATATTTATAAAAATTTTGCAAGAAAAATAAAATTATTAAAAAATACTAGAACAGAACTATAACAGAACTAGAACAGAACTAGAACAAAACTAGAACAGAACTAGAACAGAACTAGAACAGAACTAGAACAGAACTAGAACAGAACTAGAACA
>NW_025810293.1:0-1263 GCF_022045245.1 Lucilia cuprina
GTTCAGTTCTAGTTCAGTTCTAGTTCAGTTCTAGTTCAGTTCTAGTTCAGTTCTAGTTCAGTTTTAGTTCAGTTCTAGTTCAGTTCTAGTTCAATTTTAGTTCAGTTCCCGAAAACTGTGAAGGTCCTGACTATTTCAGAACACATTTTGTCTCATAATATGTAAGAAACATATATATTTTGTTTAATTTTCTGTTTTATATTTATGTATGTTAGTGTATAATGAGACTATCATTTTATACAAAATATGTTCATCCATATGATGCTAAAAACAATAAAGTGCAAAAGGCATAGAACCGACCAACTGACAAACCCAACAACCGACCAACGATTCGTCGTTATCCTTTGCAAAACATGACCCCATAGACATTTAAAAATACAAAACAACAACATAAAAAGTTTTTCATAATATTATTTTTTATATTTTTTTTGTTAAAAAAGTTTTCTGCTTTTCCCTTAACAATGGTCAGCAACAAACCATAGAAAAATATTGAAGCACAACAACAGCAAGAAGAAAAAACATAAAATTTAATAGAAAAAAAAGCGGAAGTAAAAATTGTTGCAAAATAGAATTTATTACTTACTCAGCAACACACTAAAATATAATAAATTATGTTGTATTTTCTTGCTCTCCTTCGCTCTCCCTTTTGTTTTATATAATAAAACTGTTTTAGTGGCAGGAACAAAAGAGAAATTACCAGCAACAAAAATTATGAACAAATTAATAAAAAGGTCACATTTTATATTTAATAAAGAAAATAATGGAAATAGAAAAACGTTTAAAGGAAACGCTATAATGTTTAGGGTTTAAAAATAGTTACAAAGTGGAAAATGCTTAAATTAAAAGTATAACATCAAGAAATCATTTAACGCCATTTTTATTTTGTTTTATTAATTGTTTATTTTTTGCACTTGTATGTGTGTGTTTATTTATTCAACACTTAATTAAAATTTATAATGAAATTTATTGGCTTTAAATGGCGTTAAAAGAAAGAAAAAAAAACAGCACAAGACTTGCCCTACAATTAGGGTAATTATTAGGGTGTCACACGATTAAGAGAGGAACAGTAGGAGAGAATAGGTCAATGACGGTTTCAGTACTAGTTCAGTTCTAGCTCAGTTCTGGTTCAGTTGTAGTTCAGTTCTAGTTCAGTTTTAGTTCAGTTCTAGTTCAATTCTAGTTCAGTTCTAATTCAGTTCTAGTTCAGTTCTAGTTCAGTTCTAGTTCAGTTCTAGTTCAGTTCTAGTTCAGTTCTAGTTCAGT
>NW_025810294.1:0-2135 GCF_022045245.1 Lucilia cuprina
ATAGACTAGACTATAGACTAGACTATAGACTAGACTATAGACTAGACTATAGACTAGACTATAGACTAGACTATAGACTAGACTACAGACTAGACTGTAGACTAGACTTAAACATTTCATTCACTTAATTCAACGAACAAACCTTTTATTTTAAGCTCACACAAACCCTCTTAACGGAGTCATTTATAGTCGTCACTTTTTATTGGTAACAACTTAAAAATGGCTTTACGCTTGTAATCCCCCCGTTTTTTTATTATTTTCTTCAAAATGTTTAATAGGAAGTGTCAATGTACGTTTACAATACATTGATATGAAGAAACTAAAAACCACAAATAATGACTTTTAAATAATATAATTACTAATTTAAACAAAACTAAGAAAAGGAGAGGAAAAACAAAAAGAGAAAATAACAGCAAACTAGAAAAGCCTAATATGACCACTTAAGATAAAAAATATATTAAAAAAATACCGTAAAAACATTAGATTAAATAATGATTAAAGGAAACATATTGTAAAATGATTGTCGTTATAACAAATAATAATAATTATTGATTTGTAATTAGAAAATTAAAAGTAAAAGTAAAAAAATATCAAAGATTTTTATGTTATATTGAACTCTTAATATAAATTATTAAAGCTTTTGTAAATTTTACTTATCTCGATTGATAGTTTAAGTCACGTACCTGAAAATAAAAAATAAATAAAATATTAATTTAATAAAATAATTTTAATTAAGTTTTAAGACTACAAAATAATTTTACAAAAATTTCTTAACAATTTACATCATTATTTTGCTGCAAATCCCATCTATAAAACCTTAATATCCAATTTAGGTTAATTGCACCTCAAACATTCATAATATCATCTACATCATACTCTAGATGTCAATGATGTCAAGTTGAAAAAAAAAATGTAAAAAATAAAATTATTTACAAAAACTTTTTCCCCACAAAAAGCGAACATGTTTAATATGAAATACACGTCTTCGACTTTATCTAAGTTGATTTACTATCTATCTAGGTTCTAAATAAAAATGATGAAAATAGATCTATATGTATATTTATAAAAGAGGTCATCTATCATTTATAACTACAAAGGAAAAAAAAAGTGAACCAAACTATAACGTTTAACTAGGCAAAATTGTTTCAACAATTTATTGATTTTCTGCAATAGAACAATGAACCTTTTCGTTATCAGCAAAAAACACAAAAAAAAAACAAAAACAAGGTTTATTTCCTAAAAGTGGGAAATATAGAAGAACAACGATGTAAATGAGATAAACAACGTAAAATATGCTCTAGTTTCTTGTTCTTCATCAACAATATTTTGTTGTATTTGAAGATTGGCTTTCAAAACTAAACATTATATTTAAGTTTTTTCTTGTTGTTGTTATATACATATCTAGATGTAGACAATTGCAAATATAGCTCACAGAAAAAAATATTTAATATAAAAAAATCAAATCTGTAAACATGATGAAAACTACAGAAACTTAAATTGGTTCAAACATATTCAAAACATTAAACTAAACTATAGACCAGATTATAATCGAGAACTAGAAGGGAACTAAAATAAAATTATAACTAGAACAGAACTACAACAGAACTTGAAGACAAATAGAACAGAACTACAGCAGAAGCAGAACACAACAACAACACAAACAGAACAGAATCAGAACAGAACCAGAACAGAATCAGAACCAGAACAGAAACAGAACAGAACCAGAACAGAACCAGAACAGAACCAGAACAGAACCAGAACAGAACCAGAACAGAACCAGAACAGAACCAGAACAGAACCAGAACAGAACCAGAACAGAACCAGAACAGAACCAGAACTAGAACAGAACTAGAACAGAACTAGAACAGAGCTAGAACAGAACTAGAACAGAACTAGAACAGAATTAGAACAGAACTAGAACAGAACTAGAACACAACTAGAACAGAACTAGAACAGAACTAGAATAGAACTAGAACAGAACTAGAACAGAACTAGAACAGAACTAGAACAGAACTAGAACAGAATTAGAACAGAACTTGAACAGAACTAGAACAGAACTAGAACAGAACTTGAACAGAACCAGAACAGAACCAGAACAGAACCAGAACCAGAACAGAACCAGAACAGAACCAGAA
>NW_025810295.1:0-8861 GCF_022045245.1 Lucilia cuprina
ATAGATAGATAGATAGATAGATAGATAGATAGATAGATAGATAGACAGATAGATAGATAGATAGATAGATAGATAGATAGATAGATAGATAGATAGATAGATAGACAGGCAGATAGATAGATAGATAGACAGACAGACAGACAGACAGACAGATAGTTAGTTAGTTAGTTGAGTAATTACAAAGAATAATGTTCACATTTACATAAAATCCAAAGAAATACACCTTGGCCTTTACCGGGAATATCTCAAGTAGGAATCGAACCTACCACCTCTGGTATACTAAGATAGTATAGTGTCATGTATCTAAGATTATAGTATTCTCATACTAATATTATATTTAAACTTAGTTTATCATTAAACGTTTTTAATTTAACTACATCTCTCATATACATATATTATAATTTTTACCTTGATAATCATAGTAAATTTATGAAGAGTAGAAAAAAGTAAGCCACATGGTCATCACGTTAACACGTCATAGGATTTTTCTTCTTTTGCCTTAACAAAATACTATAAAAATGAATATAACATGTCTAAATACAATTAAAATTGTCACACTTTTCTTTAAAAGGTACTACAACACATTCTCTTTGATTCAAAATCTAACAAACAAGAGAGAATAAAAATTTTTCTCTCTGTCTCTTTTGCCAACAAAGCAGCTGATGCAATTGCATTTTGAGTTTAACTCAAAACTAAATAGTTTTTGTAACCACTCTGTTTTATACAGAGAAAACCTACTCCTAGTAGTTTTCGGTGTTTATGTGTGAGAGCGTGTGTGAGTGTGTGTGAGTTTTATGTCTGACAGTGAATTTCATTTAGTGATGACGTTAGTTCATGTCGTGTTATCCTTCTTTTTTAGCTTTTTTTTGTATAATATTCAACTCGTGCTTCTATACAACAGCAACAACTATTATAAACTATTACTCCTGCTACAATTACAACAACTATTACATGGACATTTATTTAAAGAGCTTGAGTTAAAATAAAAAAGAATTTGTGTTTGTATGAGAGTGTAATGATTGTGTTTTTATTGTATGATGTAGTTTTGTTGTTGATATTCTTATATCTTCTTCGGAGGAATACAAAAAAAGGATATTTTGAAATGGTACCAAAAAAGTAAAAATTATTTTACTATTTTGGTACCAAAAAGGGTTTTTAAAGGTTATTTAAATTTATTTATTAGATTTAAATAGAGCTAGACTGTTAAGTTGATTATTATGTATTTTTCATAATTGCTAATTGTACTAAAATCATTAGTTTTCGAGATATTACTTTGGTACTTTATAATTCAGCTTTGTAAAGTACTTTTATGATTGCCGTTCTACCCATCACTGTGTTTTATATCATGTGAATAAAATAGTAGTGGACTCTTTTTCCTTTTTTGTTTTGCTAAATATCTTAGTATGTGTGTGAGTGTGTGCGTTTGCGAAAACAGTGAGTGTATATGTATGCGTTTGTATAGTTTTAATACATTTGTGTATTGTGTATTTTTTGGAACAAGTAAAAGAATTTTTACCATGATTCCTAAAGTTTAGTTTTCAGTATTAAAACTGCATTCATTGTTCAAAGATTGTTAAACAACAACAAATACATTTACACACTATACTAATAAAAACTTAAAAACAAATGCAAATTAAAGTTGAAGGATAATTAAAAAGAAAAAAAAATAAAAATTAAAAAAAATACAAAACAAACATTATAAAATAATAGTGATTCTAAAGAAATTTAATAAAAAAAATTCTAAAATTCTTTAAAACTTGTTAAAAAGTGTTTCATGTTCTAAACTTAGTTGAGACGTATAAGTAATCTGTGTAAATAAAAATATTTAGAAATTAATCATACGTCAAGGTGTGTTATATAGCATTTAAGTGTTTGCTATTTTTTTTTCTTGTGCAGCAAACTGCAGGTGTTTGTTTTAGTTTTTGTTAATTAAGCTTTTAAAATATATAAGCTTATTATTTAATTAATTAAATTTTGCATAAAATTTAACATGCTATTTTAAGATTTAGTTACTTTTACTTAAAAAAATATATATATTAAATGACCTAAATATTATGCATGCAAAATAAAATTAGTTTTTTATTTAGAAAATATTGCTTTATTAATGGAAATTGGAAAATTTGTTAAAATTCAAAATTAGTTGTAAATTTATACATTTAAAAGGCATCACAAATTTTATGGAAATTGTATCAGAAATCATTAAAATATTTAGGATAAAGTTGGTTATTTTTATCAAATATTTATATATTTTATTTGTAAAATAACTAAAATATTTACCAAATTTTTTTTATTTAGAAAATATTGCTTTATTAATGGAAATTGGAAAATTTGTTAAAATTCAAAATTAGTTGTAAACTTAAACATTTAAAAGGCATCACAAATTTTATGGAAATTGCAACAGAAACCATTAAAATATTTACGATAAAGTAAATAATTTTTTTATAATTTTTAAATTGTTTTTTTTATTTTTGATTAAATTCAAAATTAGTTGCACTATCAAGCTTTAATGAACTTTCAACAATTTTTTAAACAAATCTACAGAAATCACTAAAATATTTACGATAAATTTTAATAAATTGTTTAAGTGTTTTTTTTTCAATTTTGTTAAAATTCAAAATTAGTTTAAATCAAACATCTTCATAAAACACCAAACATTTTTTAAAATTTTACTGGAAATCGTTAAAATATTTACGATAAAGTTTAATTTTTTTATTTAATTTTTTAAATTGTTATTTTTTTAGTATTTGATAAAATTTTAAAATTAATTTTAAAATTGACTAAAATTTTTACGATAAATTTAAAAAATTTTGTTTTTTTTTATTTGATTGAAATTTTAAATTAGTTTAAATGTTTTTAACTCAGAAAACACCAGAAATTTAAACTGCAACCGAAATCAGTCAAATATTTACTATAAACTTGAGATTTTTCATTTTCTTCAATTTTCTTTAAATTCAAGGTTAGTTTTGTATAAAACGAAAAGAAGTTGTAAAAAAAACTAAAATATTTACGATAAAGTTTTTCGAAATTAGTTTAAATCGTATGGTTTTAAAAGGCACCAAAATTTTGTTTAAAACTGTACCAGATGTCATTAAAATATTTACGATAAAGTTTGTATTTTTTTAATATTTGAAAAAAAAAAATCGAAATTAGTTCGGCTCTAGGGCATTTATGGGACCTAAAAACATTATTAAAAAAATTAAGAAATATCACACAAATATTAACAGTAATGTAGTTTTTTGGTAAAAATTCGAAATTAGTTTTTTTTTTAATTCTATTCAAATTCGAAATTAATTTAAATCTTAATGATTTATCAGGCAACAAAAATTTAATTTGAATATTTTTGAAAATTGTTTAAAATGGTCAAATTTAAAAAAAAATACAAAATTTATTTATTTAAATTTTAATAAAAAATACAAAATAGATGTCTCATTAACTTTTTTTTTACATTTTTTAAAATTCGAAATTAGTTTAAATGCCACAGATTCACAAGGCATCAAAAGATTATTAGAAATTAAATAAAAAATCATTGAAATATTTTCTCAATTTATTTTCCAAAATTACACATTTCTGGTATGCACTTTAAATTAGAAAAATTTTCTGTTCTTCTGTCCTAATAACAAAACGAAAACAAAAAAAGAATCCATTTAATTAATAGGCTTTTTCAACAAATATATCCACTTTTCCCAAAGTAAATACCATATAATCACGCTTGACCTCTTACCAACGAGTAATTTGTTGCAATTCCATTCTTTATCCAACATTATGCAAACGAAAAATAATAGAAAAACACTACAAAATACAAAAATTTATGACTTTTATGTCGCCATTTAGTCCTGAAAATTATTGTGCAAAAGGAAAAAAAAAAAGAATCAAATATTTATATAGAAATAAAAATGCAGCAGCCTATTAAAATGGGAATTTTATAATGTGGCTTTAACAATTTTTATTGCACACTCTCGTATATTCGCATAAAATTGCTATAAAAGTGTAGTGGTTTAATACAACTGAATAACAAAACGTTTGACTGACTTTGCTTTGGTTAGAGAAAGACCATTAAGACAATTATTTAAAATTCAGTACAAATGAACAAAAGCACACTCAAACAAATAAAGTAAGTTTAATCTAATGTTCCAGCGTTTTTAATTATCTTGCTGGCGTTGTAAGTTTGTTTAATTCCTATTTCGCCTTAAATTCTACAAATTTTTTTTTTGCTAATTGTTTAATACGATTTACTTAACAAATTACAATTCAAATCTCCGCTCTTTTCATTAACATAAACTTTATTGTAAATATTTTTGTAATATAGGTTTTAAACTAATTTCAAATTCAAATTAATGAAGTAAGAAATCCTTACTTCAATGTTTTAAGAAAATTACCTCAACGAATTTGAATGAAATCAAATTTTACTTTTTTTAACAACACGTAAATCTCCCTCCCCCTTTTGGTACTTTTTCCCTTTTCATTGCCAAAAAGAAAAATCTTATTCAAAAAAGTTACAATATCGTAGTGGGAACCCATCATTAAGCAATCAAATAAATGTAATTGTAATTGAAATTTTATCAAGAAAAAAACTTTAGTTACATATTACATGTAATTGAAAAAGCTACATTTACAATTACAAATAACTGTGATTGGTTATTGGTCAATAATGCATTACAAGTAATTGTAATTTGCAAAACTTCAATTACACATTACAAGTAATTGTAATTGACAAAACTTCAATTACAAGTAATTGTAATTTGTTATTGTTCAATTGCACTTTTCAAACTTCAGTTATAGGGAAAAGTAATTAAAACTGTTTATTATTCAATTACACATTATAAGTAATTGTAATTGACCATGTTATTAACTACTATGTGTAATCATTACCCTACAAGCCTAAGTACAAGACCGAATTATAAAAAAGTAAATGAATGCAACATAATTTGGAATTTTGTTCAACATTTTAAAGTTAACATTTTCAAGATTTTAAAATTTTAAATCGAAATTTTTCCTTATCCTTCGTTTAATTTGAAACAGTTAAATAAAACTAGCTGAGAGAGAAAAAAACCAAGAACAATTTGCATATTAAAGATTTTTTTTGGTTTTTCTTCTTGCCTCTTACTCTTTGCCTTCAATTAATCGTTTAATACATATAGATTTAAGCTTTAAATAAAAAAAACACTAGTTTGACAAAAAAAAAATAAAACCAACGACAAACTTATAAAACGTAACAAAAAACTAAAAGGGGCGAGCAGCAAGCAGTAAAAGGAAGAATGCAAGGAAACTATTGAAAATTACACTTAAGTGCTTTTGAATTGGCGCTCAATTGTACTTTAGTGTTATTGTTGTTTCTTTTCTTTTTTTGCTTACTAACCAATACGACTCTTTTCGTTGTAGTGTATATTTGTTGATAATGTTTATTTGTATTTGTTTTTTACTTGCTATTACACAGAAAAAAAGAGTGTAAATAATAGAGCAAGATTTTTTTTTCAAAAGGAAATGACAATCTATAACAATTTTTACGAAATAAAAAGAAACGATGGCGCCATTTGGTTTACTCGCGTTTTATTGCAAGTATGTGTGTGTTTATTTTATGTTTGAGGGATTAGTTTAACCTGATTAAGCAAAAGCCAACAACTAATATTAAACAGATTGATTAATTTGATGGTTTATAGAAGTTTTGTTGGGCAGCATGATAAGCACGATTTTACTGTTAAAGAAAATTGGATGTAAAAAAATGAGTTTTTAGGTGAAAAATAGTTTTAAGTTAAAAGTTTAGTGAAAAAAAACAATTCAAAAAACAACTTCAAAAGTAGAATTCATCTTAACGATGAGATTTAATGTGAAGGAGTTTTCTATGCTCTATGGTGGTATAATGAGTGTTTGCATTTGATGTCAAGTTTTTAGAGAACGGGTACTCTAAGAAGGAGAAGGTTAAATGGACTTATTGGTTTATTGGTTACCTCATTAATAACCCTCCATATAGCCATAGAAGTAAAAGTTTATATGTATATCTTTCTTCGTCTTAGAGTCCCGAACCTTTACATCAAATTAATTCAAACCTATTTCCTACTTTCAACGATAGATAGATAGATAGATAGATAGATAGATAGATAGATAGATAGATAGATAGTTAGTTAGATAGATATATAGATAGATAAAAAGATAGATAGATAGATAGATAGATAGATAGATATATAGATATATAGATAAATAGATAAATAGATAAATAGATAAATAGATAAATAGATAAATAGATAGATAGATAGATAGATAGATAGATAGATAGATAGATAGATAGATAGATAGATAGATAGATAGATAGATAGATAGATAGATAGATAGCTTCTTTCATACCTCAAATCCGTAGAAGTACACATAAATAGGAATAAAGTTTCCTACCCACGTTCCATCAGACCACAATATTAACCACTAATCTACCGGGGACCACACATCAATTTAAATAAATAAGAACTTTGAACTTCTTCCTTACTTTCCAGCTACAATTACAATTTTCTTCCTCCCCCTTCTAATCCACGACTGCAAAATACGTTGTGATCAAACTTCTGCTCAACTTCTGACATTAAAATTGCAATTTTCTTCTTCCTCACATATCGCCCTATACACACATATACTTCCAGGACAAATGGTCATTTAGGGACCACTTTAAAATTTGTATATAATTTAAAAACTTTCTCTAACGAGTCACACAAAAACCACCACCAGGTATTCTTGCATCATTTCGAAAACGACTAAATTGCAAGAAAAATAAAGCAATACTACAACACTGATTAAAAAAAGATAACGATGATTTGTATAAAAAATTATTCATACAAAAATTTACTATTCATTTGTCTTCGGTGAAAAAAAACTGAAAAAATATTTAACACTACTACTAGAGGTGAAAAAAGTGATTTGCACTTTTTATTTCAATATTTAATGTTAGTATTGGGAAGGTGCACAATGGGAATGGAAATTTAAATTTTGAAAATTATAAAATTTATGAAATTTTTACAATGTTTATATGATGTCAACAATGTTTGTTAGTTATTACATTTCTAAAATATGTATATGTATCAAAAGTAGAATAACTTTTGTATATGTATTTGATACATTGTTTACATAATGTAAAAGACTAAAAGAATTGCACAAATTCTAAAAATGTTAAACTTAAACGGAAAATAACGATAACATTATAACATTTGCTTACATTGTTTACATTATGTCAAAAATGTAAAGAAAAAAATTTCGATTAAATTTAAACTTATTAATTATTGAAAATTTCTGTATAACCATGTAATTTTTCGTTCTATAAAGAAATTATTTTAATACAGAAATTATTAAAAGTTTTACCACTTGTTTAAATTATTTTCATAATGTCAAAAATGTAAAATAAAAATTTTTTTAAAATATTTCTATTTATACACTTGCTATAGTCCAGCGACCCACTATAATTGGCACTTTAGCTATCGAGTGTCTTTTCACATTTGTATTGTTGTTATTTACACATGCATTTTTGTTGGTTTATTTATTAAAAAAGAAATGTAAATACTCATACATATAAACTATTTCCTTCCTGTATTGTTTTTGTCGTTGTATGTGAAAAAGTAAATTTGAATAAATATTTTTATGGCTTGTCACAAGAATTTGAAATAAAAATTATGAAATACGTTTTACTCTATTGAAAAATAAACAAATTGTTTTACAAAATCTGAAAATGTAGAAAGATTTTCCTTTTAATAGAAAATTTTTGGAAAACTTCTCTTTTGTTAGAGAATTTTCGGAAAATTTTCTCTTTTAAAGAAAATTTTTGGAAAATTCCTCTTTAATCCTAGACACATTTATCTCCAACAAGCAGCAGAATAAAATTTATCTATAATTTTTCGTATAGTTTTATAAAAATAATATTCTCTGAAATCTTTTTCTACAACATTATACAATTTTCGAAATTCTATTGAGTATCAAGCTCCATAAAATCATTACTATTATTATTTACCCTTAAACCCCAAAGTGTTATAAGAGTCAACCATCAAGTGTCATCAATTTACAAGTTGATTGTGTGTTAAAATGTCATTAATTTTATGTAACAATATCATTATTATCCATCAACAATGAATGTATATGAATGTAATGGAAAAGAACAACAACCACTATAACAAATACCAAATAAACACATGCAAGTTTACAAATACACCGACAATGACTGACACTTTGACCAGACATACACACACACATACTGGTGTATCCATACAAATTAACCTAAGGGTGTTGGTGGTGTTGACACGACCATGCAATAACAATAAAATACTTCAGAATTGTCCAAAAAAATCTGCATTTTAAAAGGACAGGAAAAGCAAAATTTGTTGTAGTTGTTGTCAGCGGAAATCAAGTGTTTTCAAGTAAATAAATTATGAATAATTTACTACATATTCATTTTTTTAACTACTGCAATTATTTTTTCCTATTTATATTGTTGTCAAGCTGAAAATTGCTGCATTATTTTTAATAAATTCTTACACTCCTTATAGAGACCATCCAATTCATTGTCATTGTCTGCTATTTTAAAACAAAAGGTAATCTATTTAAAATAGTTTAAGTGACGTGTTGTCATTTATAAAATTATAGTAAGCTGACAAATACAATGTAAGTTTTATCTTAATATATAAATAAATGAAAGGGTTAAAACAGTAGGTAAAGAGAAGCACAGATTTACTCGAATTTGAAATTTTCCTTGATTTTTAACAAAGATTTAGATTTTTGAAAAATGTAACTAAAAACTAGAACTGAACTAGAACTGAACTAGAACTGAACTAGAACTGAACTAGAACTGAACTAGAACTGAACTAGAACTGAACTAGAACTGAACTAGAACTGAACTA
>NW_025810296.1:0-2038 GCF_022045245.1 Lucilia cuprina
AGTTCTAGTTCAGTTCTAGTTCAGTTCTAGTTCAGTTCTAGTTCAGTTCTAGTTCAGTTCTAGTTCAGTTCTAGTTCAGTTCAAGTTCAGTCCTAGTTCAGTTCTAGTGTAATTCTAGTTCAATTCTAAATTTTCTATAAGAAAATTTAAAAAAAAAATGTTTTATAAAAACAAAATTTTTCAAATATGTTCTATAAATAGAAAATTTATATAAAACGTTTATTAAAAAAATGTTCTATTAAAAGAATATTTTCTATAAAAAAATGTATCGAAAATCTATATACATAAATAAAATGTTCTATAAAATAAAAATGAATGAAAAATTTTCTATTAAATTAAAATTAATGTAAAATTTTATATAAAAGGCTAATTTCCATAATTTTTTTTTTAAAGAAAATTTATAGAATTTTTTCTATAAAAGGAAAATTTATAAAAAATCTTCTATAAAAAGAAAATGTATTAAATATTATATACAAAAAGAAAATTCTTTGAAAATTGTCTATAAAAAGTAATTTAATGAAAATTTTCAAAAAAAAAAATTTTTTAATGAAAATTTATCAAACACAATGGAACATTGTGTGTATTAGTGAGTTTGATTCTTCCATTGGCTTTACCTACCCGGCAATAACAACTAAAAAAAATAAATTGATTGCGTTTTTTTATCTTTTAATTTTTTGTGTTTTTTATTATTATTATATAAACATTTCGTAGGGAAAATGCTGCTATAGAAAATAGAAAAAAAGACAATATAAAAAGTATATGAAGAAAAATTTAAAAACTTTTCTAGAGAAAGAATTAAAAAAAAAAAAAAAAAAAAAAATACTAAAAATTAGATAAAATGTTGACAAAGTTTTGCTTATAGTTGTTGTTTTAATAAAAAATAATAGTAGAAGTAGTTTTAGTGTTGTTTCACTTGTTGTTGTTGGTTCTTTAAGGGAGTTTAGGTTAAGCTGCATACATTTATATTGTAGTTGTAGTTTTAACGTATCTATTTTTATATCGATGATAAAATGTTAATACTAAGTAACTGACATTTTTTTCGAACATAAAAGTTTCGAACAAAGAAGTTTAAAAAAAACATATAAGTTATATGGTATCAACATTTTATCATTAATATTTAGTTTTTCTTGTTTTAGTTGTCTTTTGTGGGTTTGAATAATAGTTTTTTGTGTTTGCGTTTTTTAAATTGTTCGTTGTTGTTGGCAGATTTTTTTTATTCAACAAAAACTACAACAAACAAGTTAAGGTTTAAACCACGGGATTTGTTATTATGTCGTTGTTTCATTTCACTTTGTTTTTTGCTTCTACTTCCATATCTAATTCACCAACATCTTCATCTTGTTCGGGTTATACATAGTTGTTGTTGTTGGTTGTTTGGTTCATCTTAGACCTCATGTGACGTTGTTGCTGCTGGTGCATATGTATTTGTGGTCGGTTCAACATCTTTCGTTAGTATAAATTTATACATTACCAAATAGAGGATGGCACCGAGCAAAAGTTCACTAAGAGCAATCACTGTAACAAGTGCCCATCCGGGTATAGCTAAACCAGCTGCAAATTTTTTTTTTACGTTATAGTAAAAGTGGGTGGGAAGAAAAATAAAATTTTGAAAAAATACGAGATTTAGTTTATATGGTTAACAATGTACAATTAAATTAAGTATAATTGTCAAAAGAAACATTTAAAGGATTCTGTTTATTGTTACAGGCATATGTTTTTAGTTTTTGTATGTTAAAAATATACAAAATTCTTGTAAATGAAATAAATGAATTTGGTGAAAACAAAAATGTAAAATTAAAAATTCCAGATGAATAAGCAAATTAATGAACCATTTTTGAGGATGGGGTTAAAGGAAGTATTTAATTAATAAATAATAAAAGCGAAAAAGTTAGTTCTGTTTTATTTCTGTTCAAGTTCTGTTATAGTTCTTTTCCAGTTTTGTTCTAGTTCTGTTCTAGTTCTGTTCTAGTTCTGTTCTAGTTCTGTTCTAGTTCTGTTCTAGTTCTGTTCTAGTTCTGTTCTAGTTCTGTTCTAGTTC
>NW_025810297.1:0-1050 GCF_022045245.1 Lucilia cuprina
TAATTGCAACCATATCGGAACCTCAGATTACTGCGTTTATTATACATAGAACAATAATTATACCGATCTATCAAATTGAATAAATTCTAAAAATACACATTATGCTACGTATGATATACCATATTTAAGTGCAATCATAATGCCTTAAAAAGATGCATAAATGACTGTCATAGCATGAAAACTGTCAAAGTTATTCACAACCATATCGGAACTTTAAATTACCGCCTTTTTAAACCTGGAAAAATAATTCTACCGATCTATCCAAATGGCCATTTTCTAAAAATATATTATGCAATAAATTATATACCAAAACAAATGGCAATTTTAATGCTTTAAAATGGTGCATAAACGACTGTCCTAGCACGAAAACTGCCAAAGTTAATTGCAACCATATCGGAACCTCAGATTACTGCGTTTATTATACATAGAACAATAATTATACCGATCTATCAAATTGAATAAATTCTAAAATTACACATTATGCTACATATGATATACCATATTTAAGTGCAATCATAATGCCTTAAAATGATGCATAAATGACTGTCATAGCATGAAAACTGTCAATGTTATTCACAACCATATCGGAACTTCAAATTACCGACTTTTTAAACCTAGGAAAATAATTCTACCGATCTATCCAACTGGCCATTTTCTAAAAATACATTATGCAATTAATTATATACCAAAACAAATGGCAATTTTAATGCTTTAAAATGGTGCATAAACGACTGTCCTAGCACGAAAACTGCCAAAGTTAATTGCAATCATATCAGAACCTCAGATTACTGCGTTTATTAAACATAGAACAATAATTCTACCGATCTATAAAATTGACCAATTTGTAAAAACACACATTATGCTACAAATGATATACCATATTAAAGTGCAATCATAATGCTTTAAAATGATGCCTAAATGACTGTCATAGCTTGAAAACCTTCAATGTTATTTGCAGCCATATCGGAACCTCAAATCACAGCGTTTTTAAACATAGAATAACAATTCTACCGATCCTTCAAATTGATCATTTTTTAGACGAACACATTA
>NW_025810298.1:0-1939 GCF_022045245.1 Lucilia cuprina
TTCAGTTCTAGTTCAGTTCTAGTTCAGTTCTAGTTCAGTTCTAGTTCAGTTCTAGTTCAGTTCTAGTTCAGTTCTAGTTCAGTTCTAGTTCAGTTCTAGTTTAGTACAAGTTTAGTACAAGTTCAGTTAAAGTTCAGTTCTATTTCATTTGTAGTTCAGTTCTATAAAATTGTCTACAGACAAGTCTTTATGAAATTCTTCTTTCAACTCCCTGCTTCTATTAATTGGTCATTTCTTGCCATCATATTCCTTTTATTCCCTCTGGACCCTGATTACATACACTTCATTATAGTTTTTATGATTAAGACATTTTACTATTTAGTATTTGTTACAATCATTTTTCATCTTCCTTCATTTCATACATTAGACACATATAATAACACTTTCAATATTGTGCGTCTAACATCAGTTACGACTGTCACTCAGTCAATAACTGTCATTCATTAGAACACTCGCTATTGCTCGAGAAGTTAGGGGAATTGTGTAAGAGGGTAGAGGGAGTTTAGTTCATTATGATTTTTATTAATTTAAAAAAAGAAATACACACAATGTAGTTGTTGAAAGGCATTCACGCTATTTTCTTTGGCATTTCTACTAGGAAATTTATTACTTTAGATAATGGGAAGAGTATTAAAGATGAACATTTTTCATTGCGGAAAATCTTATAAAGTCACGCAATTTTAAGATATATATTTAATAAGATACCTAATTGATATAACAATATAATGATAAAAGTTTAATAATGTTTTGGTTTTTTGATTTTGTAAGAAATGTGTATTTCTTAGTATTTGTCAAGATTTCATTAATTGTCTACATTTATTAAAAAAATATATTTAAAAAAATCAAAATGCATTTCACATCAAAATTCTATTTAATGATTTTTTGTTTAACAAGAAAACATTTTGTCACTTGACATGTTAAGACAACATTTTAAACAAATTGTCGAAAGAAATCAACGAAAAAATTCAAATCAAAAAAATAAATGTATAAATAACAGCATGTGGTTGAAAATTATTAATTTTTGTCGGAGGTTGGTTGGTTGGCTGCGTGTTTGAAAAAAAACGAAAAAAATCTCAATATCAAAAGCAATTTTTAATGAGTCTGAAAAAAATCATATATGTTTAAAAATATTGTACAGTAGAAATTAAAATTTTTTTTAAATTTTTTTAAAAAATTTAATTTTTATTTTTATTTTTTTAAATGCCCTTTTTCTTAAATCAAAAATATTTAATTACATTTCCCCACAAATCGCTTCAGGTTAGTGAAAACTTAATTTAAATATTAAATATTTCCAAATTTATTTGTTACAATTTAAATACTACAAAAACAACCATACGAATTTCATCGAAAATAATAAACTCTACCAACCAGTTTTTAATGCCAGGTAAGGAAAACATGAAAAAGTATCACACCCTACCGACTGCTAACGACATACATTTTTTATAATCCTGAAGAAAATAAATAGCTGTGGAAAGTATAAAATGCTTCCTAAAACTACACCTCAATCGGTGGCATTGCATAACCAGAACTCAGAATAAACGCCCTCTAGTAAAATGGCCAAAATAACAAAAGGAATAGAGGTGGGCGAAAACCCCAAAAATTAGAAACACAAACAAATCAAAAACATGAAATCAAATTAATTTTTTGTTCACTGACTCTAAAGAACAAAATAAATAAAAGAGAAGGAGCTGCAGGTGCAGGAAGTAGGAAGAAACGAATGCGTAGTATTTGGCTTAACAAAGAAAAAATTCTAGGAATTTTTAAAATAGTATAAAATTTTTTGGCAATTGTAGTCCTTTGCTCACAACAAGCCACACTGTGTACATCTATATATCGATTTATCTATCTATCTATCTATCTATCTATCTATCTATCTATCTATCTATCTATCTATCTATCTATCTATCTATCTATCTATCTATCTATCTATCTATCTATC
>NW_025810299.1:0-1109 GCF_022045245.1 Lucilia cuprina
ATTGGATAGATCGGTTGTAACGATTTTTTACTTTTATTTTGAAAATACCAGAATTTTATAAAATATTTATAAATGTTTCTTCAATTTTGTTTATGTACTGGAAACCCTTAATTATACTAGCTTACAATTTCGTATCTCATGCTATAAATATTTTTTTTTGTACACTCTGAGTACCTGCATCATTTTAATTGCTCATTAATTATGCGTGAGAAAGAGATAATAGTACAAATATAACAAATATTTTAAATATTTGAAATATTTAATACCGTTTACTTTTATTACGACTTAAAAAATATAAGCTTAAAGTTTTTTTGCAATCATGGCATAAATCATTATGAATTTAAATTCCAAAAAGTAAAGTTGCAATTAATCTGTAATAAATTATCAACCACATCCAGTGCAAGAATTAAATTTTTTTGTGAAAAATACAAGATTAGTTAAAATTTGTTAAAAACCAAAAGATCAAAAATTGTTAAAATTTGTTTAAAGAACAAATATTGTTAAAATTTGTTTAAAGAACAAAAATTTTTAATTTTTATACTAAAAAGTGTGTTAATAAAGAAATTTACAAAAGGTAATAATGCTAGAAAAAAAAAGATTTTAGATGAATTTCTTAATCAAATTAATAATTTTAATGTACAGGAACTTAATAAACAGCTAATAACCGCGTGGAGCTAAATCTCCCTACGCTAGGAAAAGTTTCCAAGGAACCATTTCGATACGTTACATATGTAACTGCCAAATTAACAAAGCCACTGGTATTTTGCCCAGAAAAGCTTCCCGACGTATAAACTCGTATAAACTTACTAGGAAACTCGTAAAGAATAAAACTACTTTAATTCAGATTTACATAGCTAACGGGGAAGGTTCTGGAACAAATCGTTCCATAACCAGTCCAGATTATCTATTCATTTGCCAGAACGTGTCCGGATATAACTTACATGAGATTACCAACTACAGCTTTTATGAACATCTTCGGAAATACACTATATTTGAGTATAAAAAAAACACAATCGGAAATAATCATATAATACTATATTAATCTAACTAATTCTAACTAATTTACTATACATATATTATTCTTAAATATTAAACTATAAATTATTAAC
>NW_025810300.1:0-1679 GCF_022045245.1 Lucilia cuprina
AGTTCAGTTCTAGTTTAGTTCTAGTTTAGTTCTAGTTTAGTTCTAGTTCAGTTCTAGTTCAGTTCTAGTTCAGTTCTAGTTCAGTTCTAGTTCAGTTCTAATTCAGTTTAATTCTTGGTGCCATAACTAAATCTTTTAACATAAAAAAGTACTATTTTACATTCAGTCAATGAAGTACCATGGTTATGCTCAGTTATTTATGTACTACATTCAGTGTTATTCTCACATTTCTCTCTGGAAGTATTTTAAACAAGATTACGAATACTTTTGAAATTACTCATACGAGTACGAGCATGTTATTTTGCATACAGTTATTGTTGTTGCTTACAGTTTTCACACCGTTTGACTATGTTGTTGCTTAATTTTCTCATCTACTTTTAATATAAATCTATGCTTTGCAGTTTCATACAACAAATCCTGTACTGTTATTCATGTTATTATTGTTTTTGTTTTCTATTAACTCTGTTGTTGGTGATGCTGCTGCTTTTGCTACTGTGTGTGTTTTTGATTTTATTTTGTTTTTCAGTGCTACGGCTGTTGTATGCTCTGGATTCATTCGTTTTATTTGGTGCCTTTTCTGATTCTCGTAGATTTTTCTTGCATCAGTTATTGAGAGGGTGTCATTACTAACGGTCGTGTCGTGCGGTATAAAATTTAACGCAATTTATCGGATTTTTTCGTGTAACTTCCTCTACGTGTTGTTCTGTAACGTATATTAAAACGTAACCAGGATTTATTAAAATAGTTTTGTTTTTTGACGCTTTCTGTTTTTTGTTGGTGTTTCCTGTTTGGGTGCGTGTATTTGTTGTGTTGTGGTGTATTGTTTTTATAATTATTTTACGTTCTTGCTGTGTGCTTTGCGGTGAACAAAACCAAAAAAGGGCAACAACGAAATAATAGTAATATAAATATTTAAAATAGTTTTAATATTACAACAGTTAAATTTACAAAAAAAGCTTTTAAATTAAGTTAAAATACAAAAATATTTTAAATATATAATGAAACCTTAAAGCAAAATTTTTGTTATTTTCTGGCATGGCACCCTTTTAGTCTATTTTTTGCTGTGCTTGATTTTAGCTTTTTTCCCAGTTAATAATACTGGCCACAAAATATTCGTGTTCTAGTTTTCAGAAAATGAAAATCTGACATAAAGTCTTGCAAAAAGGGCAAAAACAAAGGAAACACAACAAAAACATAAGAAAACAAAAGGTTTTGCATTGTTGTTAGGAATACGTATTTTATGTTGTTGTTGCTGTTAGTGGCCATGATAAGGCGCGTTAGTGACATTGTACTGGTAACATTTTAAAATGCTGCTGGCGGTGGATGACTCTTATAACTCTATTGATGCTTGATTTCACTATTACAAAAAAAATACTAAAACAAAAGCAGTGACAGCATTGAGGAAAAGGTTTACACTAATCATGCCCGAACGAAAACACAAAAGATTACGAATATGGAACAGAAGTGAACAACTAAGTTCTTCGTTAAGTTCTAGTTCAGTTGTAGTTCAGTTTTAGTTCAGTTCTAGTTCAGTTCTAGTTTAGGTCTAGTTCAGTTCTAGTTCAGTTCTAGTTCAGTTCTGGTTCAGTTCTGGTTCAGTTCTAGTTCAGTTCTAGTTCTGTTCTAGTTCAGTTCTAGTTCAGTTCTAGTTCAGTTCTAGTTCAGTTCTAGTTCAGTTC
>NW_025810301.1:0-1181 GCF_022045245.1 Lucilia cuprina
TGATATACCATATTAAAGTGCAATCATAATGCTTTAAAATGATGCCTAAATGACTGTCATAGAGTGAAAACTGTCAATGTTATTTGCAGCCATATCGGAACCTTAAAAATACCGCGTTTTTAAAGCTGTGAAAATAATTCTACTGATCTATCCAATTAGCCATTTTCTAAAAATATATTATGCAACAAATTATATACCAACACAAATGGCAACTATAATGCAATAAAAAGATATATAAACGACTGCTATAACATGAAAACTATAAAAGATATTTGCAACCATATCGGAGCCTTAGATGACCGCATATCCAAACCTGTACCAATAAATTTTTGTAAAAATTCATTATGCCACAAATTGTACACCAAAACAAAGTGCAACTGTAATGCTTTAAAATGATGCATAAACCTGGCATAAAAACTGTCAAAGTTATTTGCAACCATATCGGAACCTCAAACCACAGCGTTTTTAAACATAGAACAATTCTACCGATATTTCAAATTGACCATTTTTTAGATGAACACATTATGCCACAAATGATATACCAAATTAAAGTGCAATCATAATGCTTTAAAATGATGCATAAATGACTGTCATAGCATGAAAACTGTCAAAGTTATTCACAACCATATCGGAACTTCAAATTACCACTTTTTTAAACCTGGGAAAATAATTCTACCGATCTATCCAATTGGCCATTTTCTAAAAATACGTTATGCAATAAATTATATACCAAAACAAATGGCAATTTTAATGCTTTAAAATGGTGTATAAACGACTGTCCTAGCATGAAAACTGCCAAAGTTACTTGCAACCATATCGGAACCTCAGATTACTGCGTTTATTGAACATAGAGCAATAATTCTACCGATCTATCAAATTAGCCATTTTCTAAAAATATATTATGCAACAAATTATATACCAAAACAAATGGCAACTATAATGCAATAAAAAGATATATAAACGACTGCTATAACATGAAAACTATAAAAGACATTTGCAACCATATCGGAGCCTTAAATTACCGTATTTCCAAACCTGTACCAATAAATATACCGATCTATCCAATTTTTGTTAAAATTCATTATGCCACAAATTGTACACGAAAACAAAGTGCAACTGTAATGCTTTAAAATGATGCATAAACGATTGTCCTGGCATGAAAACTGTCAAAGTTATTTGCA
>NW_025810302.1:0-1159 GCF_022045245.1 Lucilia cuprina
TGAACTAGAACTGAACTAGAACTGAACTAGAACTGAACTAGAACTGAACTAGAACTGAACTAGAACTGAACTAGAACTGAACTCGAACTGAACTAGAACTGAACTATAGTTCAGTTCTATAGAACTGAACTACCACTAACTTGAACTGAAGTTTTACATCTACAAAAATGTTTACTGGGTTACATAGTTTTACAACTCAGTTGCAATACATTAGCAGCAAGGTGGAGTAAGAAAACTGAAAAACAAACTACAAATAACAACAGACGGTCATTTTCAAAACTACAAAACTTCCAATGGTTAAACAGGTGTGTAACCTAAATAAAGTTTTTACTTACGTACCAGATTTTACAAAGTTTTTATTGCATTTGGCTATAAAATAATTATAAATAGATAAATGAGATTCATACAAAATGTCTAAGGGGCTTAATATAAATAATAAGGGTTTTAAAATTGAACAACATTCTTAAGGACTTTCAAACTATTTAAAAATACTACGTATTAGATGTGTATGAATAAATACAAAGGTACATAAAAATATGTTTACATTTTACCAAAACAATAAGCAAAATACTTTTAGTACACAAACAATTTTAAGATATATTAATGTTCCCGCAAAATGGATTCCGCAAGGAATGTGAAAAACATGTTTAGATTTAACTGCAATGTTTTGACAGGGCTGATGAATGTTGGCACAATAAACTTTTGACAAACGTGCATGAGAATCACAAACATATGGCCTGCCAGAGCTCAAGGCCATCATCACCACTCACATACACGACAATTAGGAAATACACATAAAGGGTCTTGAAAGAAAATTTGTTATAACTATTTTTTATGAACTAGACAAAAAACTAGACTATAGACTTAACCAAATACTAGACTTTAGAAAATATTAGAGTGTAGACTAGAGTATATATTAGGCTATAGACTAGATTATAGACTACATTAAAGACTAGATTATTGACTGAAATATATACTAGACATTAGACTATAAACTGGATACAAGACTATACATAAGTTCGACTATAGACTAGACTACAGATTCGACAAATGACTAGACTATATACTAGACTATAGACTAGACTATAGACTAGACTATAGACTAGACTATAGACTAGACTATAGACTAGACTATAGACTAGACTATAGACTAGACTAT
>NW_025810303.1:0-1586 GCF_022045245.1 Lucilia cuprina
ATAGTCTAGTCTATAGTCTAGTCTATAGTCTAGTCTATAGTCTAGTCTAAAGTCTAGTCTATAGTCTAGTCTATAGTCTAGTCTATAGTCTAGTCTATAATCTAGTCTGTAGTCTAGTCTTAAGTCAAGTCTATAGTGTAGTCTATAGTTTATTCTATGGTCTAGTTTTAGTCTAGCCTATAGTATAGTATATAGTCTAGTGTGGAGTTTATATTCTAGTCTATAGTTTAGTCTATAGTTCAAGGTTGGATTACTTTCTTACAATTCACTTAAACTTCGGTGGCTCTGTTTCAGTATTTTTCTATAAAAGTATGTTAAACAAAATTCAATTCCAGTATTTTGCAAGTCATTGACATATTTTGTCATGGTGGCTCACGCATATAATTATAAAATTAGAACAAAGTGACTGACATTTTTTAGCGTTTTCATAATTTTTAAGTACAATATCTAACATTATCTAAAGTACTTAAAATCGAATAGAAGTATGAGTCAAATACGAAAACTTTTTTGGTGCGTAACATAAAAAAAACATTTAAAAAAAATTAAACAAGAAATACGCAATTGTAAAGTTGTATTTCATGCATAGCCAAACAAGGTGTTGTACTCTTAGAGCAGGTACAAATTACCACAATAATAGATTTTTAAGTGCTGAAGTAGTTATAGGAAGTTCATATACCCGGTATTCAACTGACACTGGTTAATGAGCCTACCATCCACTTAATGAGGGATAAAATAAAATACATGTGTATTAGGGAAATTTGATAGGAAACCTGTTTAAATAAATCACTTTTAACTACCTATAAGTTGAAACGCTAATTATACCTAATCGTTCAGAAATCTTAAATCTGTAATGCTTAGACCTGAGGTAATAAGGAGCTGTATTAAAAATATAAATGTCTCAAAATTGTGTTCTTTTTTTACGTAATAATCATTAATATTCAAATTAGATTTTGTAAACTGCCTGCCCCATTTAAGTAGGGCAGACGCACTTCTGGAGGAATTTAATGTTTAAAGTTTAATCATTAGATTCACACGTCTTAGGCATTAATTTGTCTTTAAGTTAATGTTTAAGGAAAGAAAACTACCAATTTCTTTATGTGGTTTTTCTTTCTGTCATGCTGTCTTGCACGCTCTTTTGGCCATTTAACAAGCGTGTATCTATTTATGTGGGAATTACATAAATATTTTTGTAAATTTAATACCTACAAACATGCATAGATATGTATGTATGCATCTATGTACGTATGAATTGTTTGTGGATTGTGCGGAAAATGTAAGAGAATAAATTGTGAAATGAGAAATATCTTCTATAAACTAGTTAATAGAATAGTCAGGGGACTATGTAATGGACTAGTTCGTAGATTTTTCCATAGAAAAGTAGTCAATGCAGTAGTCAATCAATTATTCCATAATGTAGTTTATAGACTAGTCCTTAAAGCAAATTAGCCTAGAGACTATCCGAAAAACTAACAAACTAAATAGCTAGCTAGCTAACTAACTAACTAACTAACTAACTAACTAACTAACTAACTAACTAACTAACTAACTAACTAACTAACTAACTAACTAACTAACTAACTAACTAA
>NW_025810304.1:0-2378 GCF_022045245.1 Lucilia cuprina
ATTTATTGAAAATTTTCTATAAAAAGAAAATTTATTGAAAATTTTCTATAAAAAGAAAATTTATTGAAAATTTTCTATAAAAAGAAAATTTATTGAAAATTTTCTATTCAAAGAAATTTTATTGAAAATTTTCTATAAAAAAAAAATTTATTGAAAATTTTCTATGAAAAGAAAAAGTATTGAGAATTTTCTATAAAAAGAAAATTTATTGAAAATTTTCTATAAAAAGAAAATTTATTGAAAATTTTCTATAAAAAGAAAAATTATTGAAAATTTTCTATAAAAAGAAAAATTATTGAAAATTTTCTATGAAATGTTGAAAAATTTTTCTTCAAAAAGAAAATTTTTGGAAATTGTTCATCAAAAAGAAAATTTATGGAAATTTTATGTATTTCTTCTATAAGAAGAAAATTTTCTATGAAACTATTGAAAATTTTCCTTGAAAAGAAATTTTATTAAAAATTTTCCTTAAAAAGAAATTTTATTAAAAATTTTGAGTTGACATTTGAAAAATTAATAGAAATTTTTTTATATAAATTATTTTGCACTCTGAATCGCAGGTGTATAAGTGTACATTAATCGTATGTTAATATGTAACTGCTATTTATTTATAAAAATAAATATTTTCTTTTTGTTAATACTTAACAATTGATGGATATATTATATTTTTGTAATTTCATTAATATAAATTAAAAGGGTCAATCATATTAATGGCTCAGAGAATAATATTGGCTGTTATTACCAACAATGTACGAGTGTGAGTAGATTTTTATCGAAAGTGTTTATTTATACAAATTACAAAAGAATTAACATTGAAATGATGTTTAATCATATGTCAATGTTTTCCTAGGCCTTTTAAAAGTTTTAAAACATTTTTTAAAAAATATTTAAGTTAATTACGACTGTTATCACATTATTCTTATAAAATTGTTTATAACATATATGTTAAGTTTAGGTGATACTCCCTCATGAATGTTTGGCATTTCTTAAATGTTTCTTTTCAAATGTATATCAAAAACTTTGAAAGTACTAAGTTTAAATGTGTATACAAAAGTAAATAAATTATATATTTGTATTTTTTTATCAAATAAATTAAAATTATATAATACCATAAATAAATTAGCATGAATGAAGAATAATAATTCAAATAAGGTGAGATTTTGTTAGATATACACTAAATTTTCTTCTTATAGAAAATTTTACTTTAATTTTCTCTTTAAAAAAATTTTCTATAAATTTTCTCTTTATATTTTCTATATAAATAAAATTTTCGTAAAATTTTTATTTTATGGAATATTTCTGTTAAAATTAAATTTTACAGAAAAATTTTAACAATTTGTTTTTCCTTAAATTTTCTATGAACAACCCTCATATATTTAAACATTTCTGCTTTCTGCTAGATTGTATTTATTAACCAAAGACTGCCCGTCAATGAACTTAACTCATTTTACACATACTACTACACTGTACATGCAAATTAAATGCATTTTCTTTTTTTTACCATATAATTTTTGCTTATTACACATCTACAAACCATTCATCCATTCAACCATCCGTTTATTCATTTATTTGATGTAATAAAGAACATTAAATTTAAACAATGATGAGAGCCCTCAATTTTACAAAAAAAAAATACTGAAAAAAAGAAACAATGAGTGTGGAAAAAAAGAATCTACTTAAAGTTTAAGAGAATAACTGTAATAATAAGAGTATTGTACTTAAATGTGTATGAAATGTATTTTTATAAATATTTACATATAAACACAATTATTTACATACATAGGTAATTTGTACATTCGTACATATGTTTGCGTACATAGTATATGATACAATATTAACATTACACTCATTGACACGTGTAAAACAATGTATTGTTGTAGTGCAATTGTTAAGCAGTCGCATTTTTTTTTATTTAAACAAATAAACATTCTTGCTTGAATAAAATTTTCACATACAAATATATTACTTATACTTTTGTATTTTTTTATTTATCGTCTCCCAAACAATGCAATAGATACTTGAACTTATGTAAGTGTGAAGAGATATAAAATAAATAAGTAACAGTGGTAATTAGTAAGAAGTTAAATACAGGAACCCTACAATATTTCATAGCTCATTTAATTGGTTTAAGTATTCAGTAAATAAAAGTTCTATTTTTATGATAGGTGTAAATTATCGATAAAAATTTGTTAAAATAAATATTAAGGCATAAAGATGTAATACATAACAGAAATGAATTTTGTAGTAAATAGTGACTTTTTTCAAAACCATTCATTAGAACTGAACTAGAACTGAACTAGAACTGAACTAGAACTGAACTAGAACTGAACTAGAACTGAACTAGAACTGAACTAGAACTGAACTAGAACTGAACTAGA
>NW_025810305.1:0-1048 GCF_022045245.1 Lucilia cuprina
AGATATGTAAATCAAAGCTATATGTAAATATATATGTACATAGTTAATTAAGTGCGTTTAGGCTTTTAAAAGAAATTTATATAGAAAGATATGACGGCATTAAAAAATCTTTTTCTACTAGAAAACAGACAGTGATAATTGCTAATTGCACAAAAAAAAAATAATAAACAAATTATATTTTTCACATGTATAATTTCACACAGTTATCAGAGAACTAAAAACAATTGTGCCTTTAAGTAGGAACATTCAAACGTACCCAAATTTAACCCTAAGAGTTAATTCAGTTAATTTTATTGTTACACAATATACTAATGGGGTATATAATGCTCATCCTTTTAAAATAACATATCAATATAATTGTAATCATATTAAAACTGACGTCATATTACTCACTTAAAAAAAAAACGTAAATATTTAACAAAATTCTTTTAAGTCTACAGTCTTGGTACTTAAGTTTAATGACCTTAAACATACTGAAATTCCTTAAGAACAACAGATTGAATCTTTTTTAGAATTTTTTATAATAATGAGTGGGATTACTTTAACCCCACATAGCTATAAAGGTTAAGATGTGTAAATAAATAAAAAAGAAAACAAACTTAAATGGTATCATAATATTGTTTTACAAGACTTTAATTTTAATGCTAAAAACCTTCAGTTAACATTCAATTATAGACTGTCTACAATGATTCATTTTTATGAAGTGCTAAGTGCTTTGTGAACACATACAGACGGCAGCGTTTATTATTAGGAACAAGAGAACAAAATGTATAAAAAGAAAAGAATGTATTTTAGTTAATGACTGAGAATCAAGTTCAAAAAATTACCGTTATTAACAGAAAACGTATAAGGAGTAGATATAATCGGATATATACATATACGAGTATAATTAATGTAAAATGAACAATTTAATGACTTAGTAATTGATAATTGCTTTTATTTACTAAGAAAGAGTATAAAATCACCGAATCGTTGTTATCCTACTTTACCCTATACGACCTACCTACCTACTACTACTTATCTACATACTAACTAACTAACTAACTAA
>NW_025810306.1:0-1510 GCF_022045245.1 Lucilia cuprina
CTATCTATCTATCTATCTATCTATCTATCTATCTATCTATCTATCTATCTATGTATCTATCTATCTATCTATCTATCTATCTATCTATCTATCTATCTATCTATCTGTTAATCATTTCAATGTTACACCCAAATACTAAAACCCCTGTCTTCAAGTTAGAACTAATGAATGAGTTCATTGTGTACAAAAAATATGAATGAACTCGTATGTACATAAAATTATATAAAAATCTTTATTATTGTACAAGTATCGTACATAATTAAGGAAATTACATGGTACTTTATGACAATGACCTAATTTCCGAAAACGACAGTAGAATAATGTTGAAAAAGTAATGTTGACATATAATAAGTTTTTCATTTAAGACTATTTAATCTTTAGAATCTCATGGGTATTTTAATACTTCAGAGAACATGAATGACTTTTAAATGTTAACAAAAAAATGCGATTTAATTTGAATAAGTTCTTAACAAATTGTTTATGAAGTTTTAATTTTTTAGTTAGAAGAAAATGTTTGTCATAAAAAGCAATGTCAGTTTATGACAAAATAATTTTATGGTGTTAATGTTGTTTTGGAAGAAATCTTATATTATGTAAGATAGGCGATAAATAAACAGCTTAAAGTATAATAATAACTCGATGCAATTATTGTTTAAAGAACGTTGAAATTGATTAGATTTACTATTTAAAGTCACTTTTGAAACATGTGCTAATTAAATAATTTAACGCAATATCCTTTTTCACAATCTAAGATTCAAATCAATTTCAATTATAAATTACCTAAATAGTCATTATCATTTTAATATAATCATTTTTGAACATTTAATCTAAACTAATATATCTTCTCGCCTATTAACAACTCTTTTATAAATTTTTTTATACACTTACAAGTTCTTCCTTAACAATTTCCGTTTTACGTTTAAGTTTTTTTCCGTTGAAAACAAACTATAAAAGTCCTTAATCATTCTGGTTGTTTAGAATTATACTAAATAAACGTATCAAAACGTGACTTAAACTATTTACTAATGATTATTTGCATATTTTGTTGTTTATTTTTTTCGATTTGTTTACTTGCTCTATTTGTTGTTTAGAAGAAGAACAAAAAAAAAAAACAAGAAAATTGGAAAACACCTTACGTGCGGTTGAGTAGCCAGTATCCCTACATGACTCACAACCACTTGAAACAGTAGCAGCAAGAATGAAATTCCAAAATGTTAAATTGTTTAGTGATTTTGTAAACACTTGAATGCCTTTTAAACGCCTACTGAAATAAATGCTATGAAATGATTTTTTTTCCTTTTTGTTTCAAATAATAGAAACATTTACAGTTAGTGAGGGGAAAAGTTGGTTACGAGGGTGACAACTCTGAATAAAAACATCTAGTTATCTATCTAACTATCTATATATATTTCTATCTTTCTATCTATCTATCTATCTATCTATCTATCTATCTATCTATCTATCTATCTATCTATCTATCTATCTATCTATCTATCTATCTATCTATCTA
>NW_025810307.1:0-1197 GCF_022045245.1 Lucilia cuprina
TTTTTTAACTCGTTACCAGTACAGCTAAGGTTGGGTAGGGAAGGGCTAGAGCTGTCATAGACACCAGACAGCCCAACGGACTGTATGAAATATATGAGAAAATCAAATAGAAGAATTCGGGTACGATTTTTCGTGTCATGCGGGATCATGTTTTACCAGCCACAAGAATGCACACCTCCGACGAGCTAGTTCATGCTTTAAGCAAGCGTACCCGAGTAGCTAGGAGAACATAAAATGTCATCTAGTTCCGCGCGTAACACTGGCGCCCAACGGTTGGCAATGGAATTGCAAAATTACATTGCAAGATAAATGTATTGAGAATAGATAGAACTTCATTTTTAGTTTGAATGGATAGATTTTGATTTTCCTGTTATTTCAAACAAGACAAATGGTGGTATTGAGAGGGATGTATTCTTCGATATCTCTGTTAAAAGGTTAAACAATTATGACAGATAGTGTCGAGGATAAATTTATGCCATTTTTAGACTATAAGATTATGTCTCGCTGCATATGTAAAGTTATACTTTATATGTTGAGGTGAGTGTAAACTTTTGAAAGTCCAACTTTATGATAGCTATCCCACAAATTTAGGTATACAGAATATAAATTGGATGTGGCTATTGTGACAGTATGGACTATTTTATTTTTGACGGATATATTTTGGCTTTTGATTTTACATACACACTAAATTTTATATGATTTCATACTAAAGCAGAGTAAATTTATAATATTATAAGAATAATAGAAAACAAAAGAAATAAGAATAGTAATATAAATTAATCAAATTTAAATCAAAAAGTGTCCACATGAACGTTTTAGTAGATGGTTGGTAAAATTTATAATTTTTATATATTGGTGCATTTTCGGTACAATTAACGGTTTAAATATTGAATTTATGGTGTTAAGATTTGACTTTGCCGATCATGATATTAATTTAAAATGCCTACGAACGGTGATAAGGGTAAAACACTTAAAAGTGGTAATACAATTATGGAAGGACAAAGTGATAGTATTGAGGTGGCAAATGCAACAAATTTAGGGGAGGACAATGCGATAGCTATCGAAACAGGTTCAATACAATCTCCAGCAAGTCCAACACACATTGATACGGAAAATATGGCAGTGACTGGGGGGATGCAAGACCTTACGAGTCGATTTGAAGGAATGTTCGTGCAATACCAAATGGAGGTGAATAGA
>NW_025810308.1:0-1628 GCF_022045245.1 Lucilia cuprina
TTAATAGCACAATAATAATTGTCACATTTTCAATTAATAATTATTTCACTATAATAAATTCTTCATAATTAATAAAATATATTAATTTTTAATAAAAATTATTATATTGATAAAAACATTATCTTCCATTTACTTTTTGAGTTGTTGGTAAACAAATTTTTGTAAACATATTGTGACAATTCAAACAACAACAAATTACCTGTGGTTTTTGTTTACATTGTGGTATGTACAATAACTCGTGTTGCTACTTATTAATTTTTTTTCTGTACATAATCTACTTCTTTATTTTTGTCTGTCATGTGTAAACGTGGTAAAAGATGTTTTTATATATGTTTAGAATTGTGCACATGCGCAATCTAGTTCTGGCAGTAAAATTGTCAACTTCTCTGTATACCCTGTGACATTGGCAACACTGGCCATTATTATCAAGACAAAAAATAATGATTGGCGTCTTTGTTAAGCTTTTGGTTATAAACTCAAAAGTGCATAAAACAATTTTTTAGTGGAAGTTTTTGGATATATAACTGAAAAATGAATTATTAAACATAATTACAATTTGTGTAAAACATAATTACTTTTTGTGTAAAACAAAACAAATAAAGTCAGTAAAACAAAACCAACAAATGTAAAAAAAACTTGTACATTTTCGTTTAAAAATATTTGGGGAAATGTAAACTGAAATAAAATAATGAAAACTGTGTATTGAATAATTTTCCTTCACAAAGAAAGCCAGTTAAAATGGAAGTGATGAACATTATTATTTTATAAACAATCTCGGGAACAGGTAAAGTGATTTTAAAAAACGCTAATTGTGTGTATATACAGAAAATAATAGTTTTGTTGTTATTTTTTCTTTTTTTGCTTTTATGGTGTATACAGAAATTGGCAACAAATCTTGTTTATTAGGATGGCATCGCTCCTTGTTTATAAGATTTATTTGTTCAATGTATAATTGATATCAAAGTTGCAGTTTTACTTAAAATATATAAAATTTATTTTTTTATTATTATATTGTCAAGTTTTAATATGGAAGGAAGTATGTACATTGTACATATGTATGTACCAACATATATACATTTTTTTCTACAAGTGAACCATTTATTCTAAACAAAACAAAATATTCTCAGAATTTTTGCCATTAATAATACTAAACAAAACATATGAGACAAATAAAAATATTTATGTTTGATATGTTTTTTATTAAAATTTGAGAAATATTAGTGCAATTATAACATAAAATTAACAGCAATTTAAAAAAAATATACAGTATCCTTACAAAAATTAGCTGGTACATTTATTATCTGCAATTTTTGTGAAATATCTTAATAATAATATAGCTAGTCATAGTATTACGAAGTTGACACCTAAATTATAATTTTAGCACTTTTATAGAATTAATAATTTAAATCGATTTCTTAATAATTATCCATGAATAGGAACGAATATACACGTTGGATATAACTCTCCAATTTTGGAAAAATAAACCATTTATAGACCTTTTAATTCAAGAACTTGTGATATACATAGGGTAAATGCACCTAATGTCGGCATCACCCAGTAGTCGGCATCTTTTACATAAAAATGTAAATAAATAAGAAAAGCTGTACAAATTTATTAAGGTTTGATCT